>NW_027523517.1:0-46119 GCF_052094955.1 Ictidomys tridecemlineatus | reverse complement strand
TGTGCTAGCTCTTTGAAACTTGACACAATAAAGCAGTTTCCAGTTCTATCTCTATGGTTTGTTTGCTGTTGATGTAGCCCTAAGCAGAGACTGGCGAAAATCACTTTCATGGAAAGGGGTTGCCAAGCTTCCAAAAAACTACGAGTTGCCTGAAATCTCAGCAAACATTTTTTCACCCAATCTTGATGATTCTTTCAGGTAATGATCAGTACACCAAAACCACTTGGCTCACAAAATTTCGTTCATCTAGGTTAAACCGTTCGTTTGCAGTAACCGTTTTCATTTTTAGGTTTCACACTTTTTTCTCCTATAGGGATACATGTATTTGGAACTCTAAATCAAACACGGTTTGTGCTAGCTCTTTGAAACTTGACACAATAAAGCAGTTTCAAGTTCTATCTCTATGCTTTGTTTGCTGTTGATGTAGCCCTAAGCAGAGACTGGCGAAAATAACTTTCATGGAAAGGGGTTGCCAAGCTTCCAATAAACTACGAGTTGCCTGAAATCTCAGCAAACATTTTTTCACCCAATCTTGATGATTCTTTCAGGTAATGATCAGTACACCAAAACCACTTGGCTCACCAAATTTCGTTCATCTAGGTTAAACCGTTCGTTTGCAGTAACCGTTTTCATTTTTAGGTTTCACACTTTTTTCTCCTATAGGGATACATGTATTTGTAACTCTAAATCCTACACGGTTTGTGCTAGCTCTTTGAAACTTGACACAATAAAGCAGTTTCAAGTTCTATCTCTATGCTTTGTTTGCTGTTGATGTAGCCCTAAGCAGAGACTGGCGAAAATCACTTTCATGGAAGCGGGTTGCCAAGCTTCCAAAAAACTACGAGTTGCCTGAATTCTCAGCAAACATTTTTTCACCCAATCTTGATGATTCTTTCAGGTAATGCTCAGTACACAAAAACCACTTGGCTGACAAAATTTCGTTCTTCTAGGTAAACCGTTCGTTTGCAATAACCGTTTTCATTTTTAATTTTCACTCTGCTTTCTTCTATAGGGATACATGTATTTGGAACTCTAAATCAAACACGGTTTGTGATAGCTATTTGAAACTTGACACAATAAAGCAGTTTCAAGTTCTATCTCTATGATTTGTTTGCTGTTGATGTAGCCCTAAGCAGAGACTGGCGAAAATCACTTTCATGGAAAGGGGTTGCCAAGCTTCCAAAAAACTACGAGTTGCCTGAAATCTCAGCAAACATTTTTTTACCCATTTGATGATTCTTTCAGGTAATGATCAGTACACAAAAACCACTTGGCTCACCAAATTTCGTTCTTCTAGGTTAAACCGTTCGTTTGCAGTAAACGTTTTCATTTTTAGCTTTCAGTCTGTTTTCTCCGATAGGGATACATGTATTTGGAACTCTAAATCAAACACGGTTTGTGCTAGCTCTTTGAAACTTGACACAATAAAGCAGTTTCCAGTTCTATCTCTATGGTTTGTTTGCTGTTGATGTAGCCCTAAGCAGAGACTGGCGAAAATCACTCTCATGGAAAGCGGTTGCCAAGCTTCCAAAAAACTACGAGTTGCCTGAAATCTCAGCAAACATTTTTTCACCCAATCTTGATGATTCTTTCAGGTAATGATCAGTACACCAAAACCACTTGGCTCACCAAATTTCGTTCTTCTAGGTTAAACCGTTCGTTTGCAGTAACCGTTTTCATTTTTAGGTTTCACACTTTTTTCTCCTAAAGGGATACATGTATTTGTAACTCTAAATCCTACACGGTTTGTGCTAGCTCTTTGAAACTTGACACAATAAAGCAGTTTCAAGTTCTATCTCTATGCTTTGTTTGCTGTTGATGTAGCCCTAAGCAGAGACTGGCGAAAATCACTTTTATGGAAGCGGGTTGCCAAGCTTCCAAAAAACTACGAGTTGCCTGAATTCTCAGCAAACATTTTTTCACCCAATCTTGATGATTCTTTCAGGTAATGCTCAGTACACAAAAACCACTTGGCTCACAAAATTTCTTTCTTCTAGGTAAACTGTTCGTTTGCAGTAACCGTTTTCATTTTTAATTTTCACTCTGCTTTCTTCTATAAGGATACATGTATTTGGAACTCTAAATCAAACACGGTTTGTGCTAGCTATTTGAAACTTGACACAATAAAGCAGTTTCAAGTTCTATCTCTATGCTTTGTTTGCTGTTGATGTAGCCCTAAGCAGAGACTGGCGAAAATCACTTTCATGGAAAGGGGTTTCCAAGCTTCCAAAAAACTACGAATTCCCTGTTGTCTCAGCCAATATTTTTTCACTTAATCTTGATGATTCTTTCAGGTAATGATCAGTACACCAAAACAACTTGGCTCACCAAATTTCGTACTTCTAGGTTAAACCGTTCGTTTGCAGTAACCGTTTTCATTTTTAGGTTTCCCTCTGTTTTCTACTACAGGGATACATGTATTTGGAACTCTAAATCAAACACGGTTTGTGCTAGCTCTTTGAAACTTGACACAATAAAGCAGTTTCCAGTTCTCTCTCTATGGTTTGTTTGCTGTTGATGTATCCCTAAGCAGAGACTGGCGAAAATCACTTTCATGGAAAGGCGTTGCCAATCTTCCAAAAAACTACGAGTTGCCTGAAATCTCAGCAAACATTTTTTCACCCAATCTTGATGATTCTTTCAGGTAATGATCAGTACACCAAAACCACTTGGCTCACCTAATTTCGTTCTTCTAGGTTAAACCGTTTGTTTGCAGTAACCGTTTTCATTTTAGGTTTCACTCTGTTTTCTCCTATAGGGATACATGTATTTGGAACTCTAAATCTAACACGGTTTGTGCTAGCTCTTTGAAACTTGACTCAATAAAGCAGTTTCAAGGTCTATCTCTATCCTTTGTTTGCTGTTGATGTAGCCCTAAGCAGAGACTGGCGAAAATCACTTTCATGGAAAGGGGTTGCCAAGCTTCCAAAAATCTACGAGTTGCATGAAATCTCAGCAAACATTTTTTCACCCAATCTTGATGATTTTTTCAGGTAATTATCAGTACACCAAAACCACTTGGCTCACCAAATTTCGTTCTTCTAGGTTAAACCGTTCGTTTGCAGTAACCGTTTTCATTTTTAGGTTTCACTCTGTTTTCTCCTATAGGGATACATGTATTTGGAACTCTAAATCAAACACGGTTTGTGCTAGCTCTTTGTAAATTGACACAATAAAGCAGTTTCAAGTTCTATCTGTATACTTTGTTTGCTGTTGATGTAGCCCTAAGCAGAAACTGGAGAAAATTACTTTCATTGAAAGGGGTTGCCAAGCTTCCAAAAAAACTACGAGTTTCCTGAAATCGCAGCAAACATTTTTTCACCCAATCTTGATGATTCTTTCAGGTAATGATCATTACACCAAAACCACTTGGCTCACCAAATTTCGTTCTTCTAGGTTAAACCGTTCGTTTGCAGTAACCGTTTTCATTTTTAGATTTTACTCTGTTTTCCCCTATAGGGATACACGTATTTGGAACTCTAAATCAAACACGGTTTGTGCTAGCTCTTTGAAACTTGACACAATAAAGCAGTTTCAAGTTCTATCTCTATGCTTTGTTTGCTGTTGATGTAGCCCTAAGCAGAGACTGGCGAAAATCACTTTCATGGAAAGGGGTTGCCAAGCTTCCAAAAAACTACGAGTTGCCTGAAATCTCAGCAAACATTTTTTCACCCAATCTTGATGATTCTTTCAGGTAATGATCAGTACACCAAAACCGCTTGGCTCAACAAATTTCGTTCTTCTAGGTTAACCCGTTCGTTTGCAGTAACCGTTTTCATTTTTAGGTTTCACTCTGTTTTCTCCTATAGGGATACATGTATTTGGAACTCTAAATCAAACACGGTTTGTGCTAGCTCTTTGAAACTTGACACAATAAAGCAGTTTCAAGTTCTATCTCTATGCTTTGTTTGCTGTTTATGTAGCCCTAAGCAGAGACTGGCGAAAATCACTTTCATGGAAAGGGGTTGCCAAGCTTCCAAAAAACTACGAGTTGCCTGAAATCTCAGCAAACATTTTTTCACCCAATCTTGAGGATACTTTCAGGTAATGATCAGTACCCCAAAATCACTTGGCTCACCAAATATCGTTCTTCTAGGTTAAACCGTTCCTTTGCAGTAACCGTTTTCATTTTTAGGTTTCACTCTGTTTTCCCCTATAGGGATACACATATTTGGAACTCTAAATCAAACACGGTTTGTAGTAGCTCTTTGAAACTTGACACAATAAAGCAGTTTCAAGTTCTATCTCTGTACTTTGTTTGCTGTTGATGTAGCCCTAAGCAGAGACTGGCGAAAATCACTGTCATGTAAAGGGGTTGCCAAGCTTCCAAAAAACTACGAGTTGCCTGAAATGTCAGCAAACATTTTTTCACCCAATCTTGATGATTCTTTCAGGTAATGATCAGTACACCAAAACCACTTGGCTCACCAAATTTCGTTCTTCTAGGTTAAACCGTTCGTTTGCAGTAACCGTTTTCATTTTTAGGTTTCACTCTGTTTTCTCCTATAGGGATACATGTATTTAGAACTCTAAATCAAACACGGTTTGTGCTAACTCTTTGAAACTTGACAAAATAAAGCAGTTTCCAGTTCTCTCTCTATGGTTTGTTTTCTGTTGATGTAGCCCTAAGCAGAGACTAGCGAAAATCACTTTCATGGAAAGGGGTTGCCAAGCTTCCAAAAAACTACGAGTTGCCTGAAATCTCAGCAAACATTTTTTCACCCAATCTTGATGATTCTTTCAGGTAATGATCAGTACACAAAAACCACTTGGCTCACCAAATTTCGTTCTTCTAGGTTAAACCGTTCGTTTGCAGTAACCGTTTTCATTTTTAGGTTTCACTGTGTTTTCTCCTATAGGGATACATGTATTTGGAACTCTAAATCAAACACGGTTTGTGCTAGCTCTTTGAAACTTGACACAATAAAGCAGTTTCCAGTTCTCTCTCTATGGTTTGTTTGCTGTTGATGTAGCCCTAAGCAGAGACAGGCGAAAATCACTTTCATGGAAAGGGGTTGCCAAGCTTTCAAAAAACTACGAGTTGCCTGAAATCTCAGCAAACATTTTTTCACCCAATCTTGATGATTCTTTCAGGTAATGATCAGTACACAAAAACCACTTGGCTCAACAAATTTCGTTCTTCTAGGTTAAACCGTTCGTTTGCAGTAACCGTTTTCATTTTTAGGTTTCACTCTGTTTTCTCCTATAGGGATACATGTATTTGGAACTCTAAATCAAACACGGTTTGTGCTACCTCTTTGAAACTTGACACAATAAAGAAGTTTCAAGTTCTCTCTCTATGGTTTGTTTGCTGTTGATGTAGCCCTAAGCAGAGACTGGCGAAAATCACTTTCATGGAAACAGGTTGCCAAGCTTCCAAAAAACTACGAGTTGCCTGAAATCTCAGCAAACATTTTTTCACCCAATCTTGATGATTCTTTCAGGTAATGATCAGTACACAAAAACCACTTGGCTCACCAAATTTCGTTCTTCTAGGTTAAACCGTTCGTTTGCAGTAACCGTTTTCATTTTTAGGTTTCACTCTGTTTTCTCCTATATGGATACATGTATTTGGAACTCTAAATCAAAAACGGTTTGTGCTAGCTCTTTGAAAATTGACACAATAAAGCAGTTTCAAGTTCTCTCTCTATGCTTTGTTTGCTGTTGATGTAGCCCTAAGCAGAGACTGGCGAAAATCACTCTCATGGAAAGGGGTTACCAAGATTCCAAAAAACTACGAGTTGCCTGAAATCTCAGCAAACATTTTTTCACCCAATCTTGATGATTCTTTCAGGTAATGATCAGTACACCAAAACCACATGGCTCACCAAATTTCGTTCTTCTAGGTTAAACCGTTCGTTTGCAGTAAACGTTTTCATTTTTAGCTTTCAGTCTGTTTTCTCCGATAGGGATACATGTATTTGGAACTCTAAATCAAACACGGTTTGTGCTAGCTCTTTGAAACTTGACACAATAAAGCAGTTTCCAGTTCTATCTCTATGGTTTGTTTGCTGTTGATGTAGCCCTAAGCAGAGACTGGCGAAAATCACTTTCATGGAAAGGGGTTGCCAAGCTTCCAAAAAACTACGAGTTGCCTGAAATCTCAGCAAACATTTTTTCACCCAATCTTGATGATTCTTTCAGGTAATGATCAGTACACCAAAACCACTTGGCTCACAAAATTTCGTTCATCTAGGTTAAACCGTTCGTTTGCAGTAACCGTTTTCATTTTTAGGTTTCACACTTTTTTCTCCTATAGGGATACATGTATTTGGAACTCTAAATCAAACACGGTTTGTGCTAGCTCTTTGAAACTTGACACAATAAAGCAGTTTCAAGTTCTATCTCTATGCTTTGTTTGCTGTTGATGTAGCCCTAAGCAGAGACTGGCGAAAATAACTTTCATGGAAAGGGGTTGCCAAGCTTCCAATAAACTACGAGTTGCCTGAAATCTCAGCAAACATTTTTTCACCCAATCTTGATGATTCTTTCAGGTAATGATCAGTACACCAAAACCACTTGGCTCACCAAATTTCGTTCATCTAGGTTAAACCGTTCGTTTGCAGTAACCGTTTTCATTTTTAGGTTTCACACTTTTTTCTCCTATAGGGATACATGTATTTGTAACTCTAAATCCTACACGGTTTGTGCTAGCTCTTTGAAACTTGACACAATAAAGCAGTTTCAAGTTCTATCTCTATGCTTTGTTTGCTGTTGATGTAGCCCTAAGCAGAGACTGGCGAAAATCACTTTCATGGAAGCGGGTTGCCAAGCTTCCAAAAAACTACGAGTTGCCTGAATTCTCAGCAAACATTTTTTCACCCAATCTTGATGATTCTTTCAGGTAATGCTCAGTACACAAAAACCACTTGGCTGACAAAATTTCGTTCTTCTAGGTAAACCGTTCGTTTGCAATAACCGTTTTCATTTTTAATTTTCACTCTGCTTTCTTCTATAGGGATACATGTATTTGGAACTCTAAATCAAACACGGTTTGTGATAGCTATTTGAAACTTGACACAATAAAGCAGTTTCAAGTTCTATCTCTATGATTTGTTTGCTGTTGATGTAGCCCTAAGCAGAGACTGGCGAAAATCACTTTCATGGAAAGGGGTTGCCAAGCTTCCAAAAAACTACGAGTTGCCTGAAATCTCAGCAAACATTTTTTTACCCATTTGATGATTCTTTCAGGTAATGATCAGTACACAAAAACCACTTGGCTCACCAAATTTCGTTCTTCTAGGTTAAACCGTTCGTTTGCAGTAAACGTTTTCATTTTTAGCTTTCAGTCTGTTTTCTCCGATAGGGATACATGTATTTGGAACTCTAAATCAAACACGGTTTGTGCTAGCTCTTTGAAACTTGACACAATAAAGCAGTTTCCAGTTCTATCTCTATGGTTTGTTTGCTGTTGATGTAGCCCTAAGCAGAGACTGGCGAAAATCACTCTCATGGAAAGCGGTTGCCAAGCTTCCAAAAAACTACGAGTTGCCTGAAATCTCAGCAAACATTTTTTCACCCAATCTTGATGATTCTTTCAGGTAATGATCAGTACACCAAAACAACTTGGATCACCAAATTTCGTTCTTCTAGGTTAAACCGTTCGTTTGCAGTAACCGTTTTCATTTTTAGGTTTCACTCTGTTTTCTCCTATAGGGATACATGTATTTGGAACTCTAAATCAAACACGGTTTGTGCTAGCTCTTTGAAACTTGACACAATAAAGCAGTTTCAAGTTCTATCTCTATGCTTTGTTTGCTGTTGATGTAGCCCTAAGCAGAGACTGGCGAAAATCACTTTCATGGAAAGGGGTTGCCAAGCTTCCAAAAAACTACGAGTTGCCTGAAATCTCAGCAAACATTTTTTCACCCAATCTTGATGATTCTTTCAGGTAATATTCAGTACACCAAAACCACTTGGCTCACTAAATTTCGTTCATCTAGGTTAAACCTTTCGTTTGCAGTAACCGTTTTAATTTTTAGGTTTCACACTTTTTTCTCCTATAGGGATACATGTATTTGGAACTCTAAATCAAACACGGTTTGTGCTAGCTCTTTGAAACTTGACACAATAAAGCAGTTTCAAGTTCTATCTCTATGCTTTGTTTGCTGTTGATGTAGCCCTAAGCAGAGACTGGCGAAAATCACTTTCATGGAAGCGGGTTGCCAAGCTTCCAAAAAACTACGAGTTGCCTGAATTCTCAGCAAACATTTTTTCACCCAATCTTGATGATTCTTTCAGGTAATGCTCAGTACAAAAAAACCACTTGGCTGACAAAATTTCGTTCTTCTAGGTAAACCGTTCGTTTGCAGTAACCGTTTTCATTTTTAATTTTCACTCTGCTTTCTTCTATAGGGATACATGTATGTGGAACTCTAAATCAAACACGGTTTGTGCTAGCTATTTGAAACTTGACACAATAAAGCAGTTTCAAGTTCTATCTCTATGCTTTGTTTGCTGTTGATGTAGCCCTAAGCAGAGACTGGCGAAAATCACTTTCATGGAAAGGGGTTGCCAAGCTTCCAAAAAACTACGAGTTGCCTGAAATCTCAGCAAACATATTTTCACCCAATCTTGATGAGTCTTTCAGGTAATGATGAGGACACAAAAACCACTTGGTTCACGAATTTCGTTCCTGTAGGTTAAACCGTTCGTTTGCAGGAACCGTTTTCATTTTTAGGTTTCACTCTGTTTTCTCCTATAGGGATACATGTATTTGGAACTGTAAATCAAACACGGTTTGTGCTAGCTCTTTGAAATTTGACACAATAAAGCAGTTTCAAGTTCTATCTCTATGCTTTGTTTGCTGTTGATGTAGCCCTAAGCAGAGACTGGCGAAAATCTCTTTCATGGAAAGGGGTTGCCAAGCTTCCAAAAAACTACGAGTTGCCTGAAATCTCAGCAAACATTTTTTCACCCAATCTTGATGATTCTTTCAGGTAATGATCAGTACACCAAAACAACTTGGCTCACCAAATTTCGTTCTTCTAGGTTAAACCGTTCGTTTGCAGTCACCGTTTTCATTTTTAGGTTTCACTGTGTTTTCTCCTATAGGGATACATGTATTTGGAACTCTAAATCAAACACGGTGTGTGCTAGCTCTTTGAAACTTGACACAATAAAACAGTTTCCAGTTCTATCTCTATCGTTTGTTTGCTGTTGATGTAGCCCTAAGCAGAGACTGGCGAAAATCACTTTCATGGAAAGGGGTTGCCAAGCTTCCAAAAAACTACGAGTTGCCTGAAATCTAAATAACATTTTTTCACCCAATCTTTATGGTTCTTTCAGGTAATGATCAGTACACCAAAACCACTTGGCTCACCAAATTTCGTTCTTCTAGGTTAAACCGTTCGTTTGCAGTAACCGTTTTCATTTTTAGGTTTCCCTCTGTTTTCTCCTATAGGGATACATGTATTTGGAACTCTAAATCAAACACGGTTTGTGCTAGCTCTTTGAAACTTGGCACAATAAAGCAGTTTCCAGTTCTATCTCTATGCTTTGTTTGCTGTTGATGTAGCCCTAAGCAGAGACTGGCGAAAATCACTTTCATGGAAAGGGGTTGCCAAGCTTCCAAAAAACTACGAGTTGCCTGAAATCTAAATAACATTTTTTCACCCAATCTTGATGATTCTTTCAGGTAATGATCAGTACACCAAAACCACTTGGCTCACCAAATTTCGTTCTTCTAGGTTAAACCGTTCGTTTGCAGTAACCTTTTCATTTTTAGGTTTCCCTCTGTTTTCTCCTATAGGGATACATGTATTTGGAACTCTAAATCAAACACGGTTTGTGCTAGCTCTTTGAAACTTGGCACAATAAAGCAGTTTCCAGTTCTATCTCTATGCTTTGTTTGCTGTTCATGTAGCCCTAAGCAGAGACTTGCGAAAATCACTTTCATGGAAAGGGGTTGCCAAGCTTCCAAGAAACTACGAGTTGCCTGAAATCTCAGCAAACATTTTTTCACCCAATCTTGATGATTCTTTCAGGTAATGATCAGTACACCAAAACCACTTGGCTCACCAAATTTCGTTCTTCTAGGTTAAACCGTTCGTTTGCAGTAACCGTTTTCATGTTTAGGTTCCACTCCCTTTTCTCCTATAGGGATACATGTATTTGGAACTCTAAATTAAACACGGTTTGTGCTAGCTCTTTGAAACTTGACACAATAAAGCAGTTTCCAGTTCTATCTCTATCCATTGTTTGCTGTTGATGTAGCCCTAAGCAGAGACTGGCGAAAATCACTTTCATGGAAAGGGGTTGCCAAGCTTCCAAAAAACTATGAGTTTGCTGAAATCTCAGCAAACATTTTTTCACCCAATCTTGATGATTCTTTCAGGTAATGATCAGCACAAAAAATCCACTTGGCTCACCAAATTTCGTTCTTCTAGGTTAAACCGTTCGTTTGCAGTAACCGTTTTCATTTTTAGGTTTCACTGTGTTTTCTCCTATAGGGATACATGTATTTGGAACTCTAAATCAAACACGGTTTGTGCTAGCTCTTTGAAACTTGACACAATAAAGCAGTTTGCAGTTCTATCTCTATGGTTTGTTTGCTGTTCATGTAGCCCTAAGCAGAGACTGGCGAAAATCACTTTCATGTAAAGGGGTTGCCAAGCTTCCAAAAAACTACGAGTTGCCTGAAATCTCAGCAAACATTTTTTCACCCAATCTTGATGATTCTTTCAGGTAATGATCAGTAACCAAAACCACTTGGCTCACCAAATTTCGTTCTTCTAGGTTAAACCTTTCCTTTGCAGTAACCGTTTTCATTTTTAGGTTTCACTCTGTTTTCTCCTATAGGGATACATGTATTTGGAACTCTAAATCAAACACGGTTTGTGCTAGCTCTTTGAAACTTGACACAATAAAGCAGTTTCAAGTTCTATCTCTATGCTTTGTTTGCTGTTGATGTAGCCCTAAGCAGAGACTGGCGAACATCACTTTCATGGAAAGAAGTTGCCAAGCTTCCAAAAAACTACGAGTTGCCCGAAATCTCAGCAAACATATTTTCACCCAATCTTGATGAGTCTTTCAGGTAATGATGAGGACACAAAAACCACTTGGTTCACGAATTTCGTTCCTGTAGGTTAAACCGTTCGTTTGCAGAAACCGTTTTCATTTTTAGGTTTCACTCTGTTTTCTCCTATAGGGATACATGTATTTGGAACTGTAAATCAAACACGGTTTGTGCTAGCTCTTTGAAATTTGACACAATAAAGCAGTTTCAAGTTCTATCTCTATGCTTTGTTTGCTGTTGATGTAGCCCTAAGCAGAGACTGGCGAAAATCTCTTTCATGGAAAGGGGTTGCCAAGCTTCCAAAAAACTACGAGTTGCCTGAAATCTCAGCAAACATTTTTTCACCCAATCTTGATGATTCTTTCAGGTAATGATCAGTACACCAAAACAACTTGGCTCACCAAATTTCGTTCTTCTAGGTTAAACCGTTCGTTTGCAGTCACCGTTTTCATTTTTAGGTTTCACTGTGTTTTCTCCTATAGGGATACATGTATTTGGAACTCTAAATCAAACACGGTGTGTGCTAGCTCTTTGAAACTTGACACAATAAAACAGTTTCCAGTTCTATCTCTATCGTTTGTTTGCTGTTGATGTAGCCCTAAGCAGAGACTGGCGAAAATCACTTTCATGGAAAGGGGTTGCCAAGCTTCCAAAAAACTACGAGTTGCCTGAAATCTAAATAACATTTTTTCACCCAATCTTTATGGTTCTTTCAGGTAATGATCAGTACACCAAAACCACTTGGCTCACCAAATTTCGTTCTTCTAGGTTAAACCGTTCGTTTGCAGTAACCGTTTTCATTTTTAGGTTTCCCTCTGTTTTCTCCTATAGGGATACATGTATTTGGAACTCTAAATCAAACACGGTTTGTGCTAGCTCTTTGAAACTTGGCACAATAAAGCAGTTTCCAGTTCTATCTCTATGCTTTGTTTGCTGTTGATGTAGCCCTAAGCAGAGACTGGCGAAAATCACTTTCATGGAAAGGGGTTGCCAAGCTTCCAAAAAACTACGAGTTGCCTGAAATCTAAATAACATTTTTTCACCCAATCTTGATGATTCTTTCAGGTAATGATCAGTACACCAAAACCACTTGGCTCACCAAATTTCGTTCTTCTAGGTTAAACCGTTCGTTTGCAGTAACCCTTTTCATTTTTAGGTTTCCCTCTGTTTTCTCCTATAGGGATACATGTATTTGGAACTCTAAATCAAACACGGTTTGTGCTAGCTCTTTGAAACTTGGCACAATAAAGCAGTTTCCAGTTCTATCTCTATGCTTTGTTTGCTGTTGATGTAGCCCTAAGCAGAGACTTGCGAAAATCACTTTCATGGAAAGGGGTTGCCAAGCTTCCAAGAAACTACGAGTTGCCTGAAATCTCAGCAAACATTTTTTCACCCAATCTTGATGATTCTTTCAGGTAATGATCAGTACACCAAAACCACTTGGCTCACCAAATTTCGTTCTTCTAGGTTAAACCGTTCGTTTGCAGTAACCGTTTTCATGTTTAGGTTCCACTCCGTTTTCTCCTATAGGGATACATGTATTTGGAACTCTAAATTAAACACGGTTTGTGCTAGCTCTTTGAAACTTGACACAATAAAGCAGTTTCCAGTTTTATCTCTATCCATTGTTTGCTGTTGATGTAGCCCTAAGCAGAGACTGGCGAAAATCACTTTCATAGAAAGGGGTTGCCAAGCTTCCAAAAAACTACGAGTTTGCTGAAATCTCAGCAAACATTTTTTCACCCAATCTTGATGATTCTTTCAGGTAATGATCAGCACAAAAAATCCACTTGGCTCACCAAATTTCGTTCTTCTAGGTTAAACCGTTCGTTTGCAGTAACCGTTTTCATTTTTAGGTTTCACTCTGTTTTCTCCTATAGGGATACATGTATTTGGAACTCTAAATCAAACACGGTTTGTGCTAGCTCTTTGAAACTTTACACAATAAAGCAGTTTCCAGTTCTCTCTCTATGCTTTGTTTGCTGTTGATGTAGCCCTAAGCAGAGACTGGCGAAAATCACTTTCATAGAAAGGGGTTGCCAAGCTTTTAAAAAACTACGAGTTGCCTGAAATCTCAGCAAACATTTTTTCACCCAATCTTGATGATTCTTTCAGGTAATGATCAGTACACCAAAACCACTAGGCTCACCAAATTTCGTTCTTCTAGGTTAAACCGTTCGTTTGCAGTAACCGTTTTCATTTTTAGGTTTCACTCTGTTTTCTCCTATAGGGATACATGTATTAGGAACTCTAAATCAAACACGGTTTGTGCTAGCTCTTTGAACCTTGACACAATAAAGCAGATTCAAGTTCTATCTCTATGGTTAGTTTGCTGTTGATGTAGCCTAAGCAGCCACTGGCGAAAATCCCTTTCATGGAAAGGGGTTGCCAAGCTCCAAAAAACTACGAGTTGCCTGAAATCTCAGCAAACGTTTTTCACCCAATCTTGATGATTCTTTCAGGTAATTATCAGTACACCAAAACAACTTGGCTCACCAAATTTCGTTCTTCTAGGTTAAACAGTTCGTTTTCAGTAACCGTTTTCATTTTTAGGTTTCACTCTGTTTTCTCCTATAGGGATACATGTATTTGAACTCTAAATCAAACACGGTTTGTGCTAGCTCTTTGAAACTTGACACAATAAAGCAGTTTCAAGTTCTATCTCTATGCTTTGTTTGCTGTTGATGTAGCCCTAAGCAGAGACTGGCGAAAATCTGTTTCATGGAAAGGGGTTGCCAAGCTTCCAAAAAACTACGAGTTGCCTGAAATCTCAGCAAACATTTTTTCAACCAATCTTGATGATTCTTTCAGGTAATGATCAGTACACCAAAACCACTTGGCTCACCAAATTTTGTTCTTCTAGGTTAAACCGTTGGTTTGCAGTAACCGTTTTCATTTTTAGGTTTCACTCTGTTTTCTCCTATAGGGATACATGTATTTGGAACTCTAAATCAAACACGGTTTGTGCTAGCTCTTTGAAACTTGACACAATAAAGCAGTTTCAAGTTCTATCTCTATGCTTTGTTTGCTGTTGATGTAGCCCTAAGCAGAGACTCGTGAAAATCACTTTCATGGAAAGGGGTTGCCAAGCTTCCAAAAAACTACGAGTTGCCTGAAATCTCAGCAAACATTTTCTCACCCAATCTTGATGATTCTTTCAGGTAATGATCAGTACACCAAAACCACTTGGCTCACCAAATTTCGTTCTTCTAGGTTAAACCGTTCGTTTGCAGTAACCGTTTTCAATTTTAGGTTTCACTCTGTTTTCTCCTATAGGGATACCTGTATTTGGAACTCTAAATCAAACAGGGTTTGTGATAGCTCTTTGAAACTTGACACAATAAAGCAGTTTCCAGTTATATCTCTATTGTTTGTTTGCTGTTGATGTAGCCCTAAGCAGAGACTGGCGAAAATCACTCTCATGGAAAGGGGTTGCCAAGCTTCCAAAAAACTACGAGTTGCTTGAAATCTCACCAAACATTTTTTCACCCAATCTTTATGGTTCTTTCAGGTAATGATCAGTACACCAAAATCACTTGGCTCACCAAATTTCGTTCTTCTAGGTTAAACCGTTCATTTGCAGTAACCGTTTTCATTTTTAGGTTTCACTCTGTTTTCTCCTATAGGGATACATGTATTAGGAACTCTAAATCAAACACGGTTTGTGCTAGCTCTTTGAACCTTGACACAATAAAGCAGATTCAAGTTCTATCTCTATGGTTAGTTTGCTGTTGATGTAGCCCTAAGCAGCCACTGGCGAAAATCCCTTTCATGGAAAGGTGTTGCCAAGCTTCCAAAAAACTACGAGTTGCCTGAAATCTCAGCAAACGTTTTTTCACCCAATCTTGATGATTCTTTCAGGTAATTATCAGTACACCAAAACAACTTGGCTCACCAAATTTCGTTCTTCTAGGTTAAACCGTTCGTTTTCAGTAACCGTTTTCATTTTTAGGTTTCACTCTGTTTTCTCCTATAGGGATACATGTATTTGAACTCTAAATCAAACACGGTTTGTGCTAGGTCTTTGAAACTTGACACAATAAAGCAGTTTCAAGTTCTATCTCTATGCTTTGTTTGCTGTTGATGTAGCCCTAAGCAGAGACTGGCGAAAATCTGTTTCATGGAAAGGGGTTGCCAAGCTTCCAAAAAACTACGAGTTGCCTGAAATCTCAGCAAACATTTTTTCACCCAATCTTGATGATTCTTTCAGGTAATGATCAGTACACCAAAACCACTTGGCTCACCAAATTTTTTTCTTCTAGGTTAAACCGTTGGTTTGCATTAACCGTTTTCATTTTTAGGTTTCACTCTGTTTTCTCCTATAGGGATACATGTATTTGGAACTCTAAATCAAACACGGTTTGTGCTAGCTCTTTGAAACTTGACACAATAAAGCAGTTTCCAGTTCTCTCTCTATGGTTTGTTTGCTGTTGATGTAGCCCTAAGCAGAGACTCGTGAAAATCCCTTTCATGGAAAGGGGTTGCCAAGCTTCCAAAAAACTACGAGTTGCCTGAAATCTCAGCAAACATTTTCTCACCCAATCTTGATGATTCTTTCAGGTAATGATCAGTACACCAAAACCACTTGGCTCACCAAATTTCGTTCTTCTAGGTTAAACCGTTCGTTTGCAGTAACCGTTTTCAATTTTAGGTTTCACTCTGTTTTCTCCTATAGGGATACCTGTATTTGGAACTCTAAATCAAACAGGGTTTGTGATAGCTCTTTGAAACTTGACACAATAAAGCAGTTTCCAGTTATATCTCTATTGTTTGTTTGCTGTTGATGTAGCCCTAAGCAGAGACTGGCGAAAATCACTCTCATGGAAAGGGGTTGCCAAGCTTCCAAAAAACTACGAGTTGCTTGAAATCTCACCAAACATTTTTTCACCCAATCTTTATGGTTCTTTCAGGTAATGATCAGTACACCAAAATCACTTGGCTCACCAAATTTCGTTCTTCTAGGTTAAACCGTTCATTTGCAGTAACCGTTTTCATTTTTAGGTTTCACTCTGTTTTCTCCTATAGGGATACATGTATTAGGAACTCTAAATCAAACACGGTTTGTGCTAGCTCTTTGAACCTTGACACAATAAAGCAGATTCAAGTTCTATCTCTATGGTTAGTTTGCTGTTGATGTAGCCCTAAGCAGCCACTGGCGAAAATCCCTTTCATGGAAAGGGGTTGCCAAGCTTCCAAAAAACTACGAGTTGCCTGAAATCTCAGCAAACGTTTTTTCACCCAATCTTGATGATTCTTTCAGGTAATTATCAGTACACCAAAACAACTTGGCTCACCAAATTTCGTTCTTCTAGGTTAAACCGTTCGTTTTCAGTAACCGTTTTCATTTTTAGGTTTCACTCTGTTTTCTCCTATAGGGATACATGTATTTGAACTCTAAATCAAACACGGTTTGTGCTAGCTCTTTGAAACTTGACACAATAAAGCAGTTTCAAGTTCTATCTCTATGCTTTGTTTGCTGTTGATGTAGCCCTAAGCAGAGACTGGCGAAAATCTGTTTCATGGAAAGGGGTTGCCAAGCTTCCAAAAAACTACGAGTTGCCTGAAATCTCAGCAAACATTTTTTCACCCAATCTTGATGATTCTTTCAGGTAATGATCAGTACACCAAAACCACTTGGCTCACCAAATTTTTTTCTTCTAGGTTAAACCGTTGGTTTGCAGTAACCGTTTTCATTTTTAGGTTTCACTCTGTTTTCTCCTATAGGGATACATGTATTTGGAACTCTAAATCAAACACGGTTTGTGCTAGCTCTTTGAAACTTGACACAATAAAGCAGTTTCAAGTTCTATCTCTATGCTTTGTTTGCTGTTGATGTAGCCCTAAGCAGAGACTCGTGAAAATCACTTTCATGGAAAGGGGTTGCCAAGCTTCCAAAAAACTACGAGTTGCCTGAAATCTCAGCAAACATTTTCTCACCCAATCTTGATGATTCTTTCAGGTAATGATCAGTACACCAAAACCACTTGGCTCACCAAATTTCGTTCTTCTAGGTTAAACCGTTCGTTTGCAGTAACCGTTTTCAATTTTAGGTTTCACTCTGTTTTCTCCTATAGGGATACCTGTATTTGGAACTCTAAATCAAACAGGGTTTGTGATAGCTCTTTGAAACTTGACACAATAAAGCAGTTTCCAGTTATATCTCTATTGTTTGTTTGCTGTTGATGTAGCCCTAAGCAGAGACTGGCGAAAATCACTCTCATGGAAAGGGGTTGCCAAGCTTCCAAAAAACTACGAGTTGCTTGAAATCTCACCAAACATTTTTTCACCCAATCTTTATGGTTCTTTCAGGTAATGATCAGTACACCAAAATCACTTGGCTCACCAAATTTCGTTCTTCTAGGTTAAACCGTTCATTTGCAGTAACCGTTTTCATTTTTAGGTTTCACTCTGTTTTCTACTATAGGGATACATGTATTTGGAACTCTAAATCAAACACGGTTTGTGCTAGCTCTTTGAAACTTGACACAATAAAGCACTTTCAAGTTCTATCTCTATGCTTTGTTTTCTGTTGATGTAGCCCTAAGCAGAGACTGGCGAAAGTCACTTTCATGGAAAGGGGTTGTCAAGCTTCCAAAAAACTACGAGTTGCCTGAAATCTCAGCAAACATTTTTTCACCCAATCTTGATGATTCTTTCAGGTAATGATCAGTACACCAAAACCACTTGGCTCACCAATTTTCGTTCTTCTAGGTTAAACCGTTCGTTTGCAGAAACCGTTTTCATTTTTAGGTTTTACTCTGTTTTCTCCTATAGTGATACATGTATTTGGAACTCTAAATCAAACACGGTTTGTGCTAGCTTTTTGAAACGTGACACAATAAAGCAGTTTCAAGTTCTATCTCTATTGTTTGTTTGCTGTTGATGTAGCCCTAAGCAGAGAGTGGCGAAAATCACTCTCATGGAAAGGGGTTGCCAAGCTTCCAAAAAACTAAGAGTTGCCTGAAATCTCAGCAAACATTTTTTCACCCAATCTTGATGATTCTTTCAGGTAATGATCAGTACACCAAAACCACTTGGCTCACCAAATTTCGTTCTTCTAGGTTAAACCGTTGGTTTGCAGTAACCGTTTTCATTTTTAGGTTTCACTCTGTTTTCTTCTATAGGGATACATGTATTTGGAACTCTAAATCAAACACGGTTTGTGCTAGCTCTTTGAAACATGACACAATAAAGCAGTTTCCAGTTCTATCTCTATGCTTTGTTTGCTGTTGATGTAGCCCTAAGCAGAGACTCGCGAAAATCACTTTCATGGAAAGGGGTTGCCAAGCTTCCAAAAAACTACCAGTTGCCTGAAATCTCAGCAAACATTTTCTCACCCAATCTTGATGATTCTTTCAGGTAATGATCAGTACACCAAAACCACTTGGCTCACCAAATTTCGTTCTTCTAGGTTAAACCGTTCGTTTGCAGTAACCGTTTTCAATTTTAGGTTTCACTCTCTTTTCTCCTATAGGGATACATGTATTTGGAACTCTAAATCAAACACGGTTTGTGCTAGCTCTTTGAAACTTGACACAATAAAGCAGTTTCCAGTTCTATCTCTATTGTTTGTTTGCTGTTGATGTAGCCCTAAGCAGAGAGTGGTGAAAATCACTCTCATGGAAAGGGGTTGCCAAGCTTCCAAAAAAATACGAGTTGCTTGAAATCTCAGCAAACATTTTTTCACCCAATCTTGATGATTCTTTCAGGTAATGATAAGTACACAAAAACCACTTGGCTCACCAAATTTCGTTCTTCTAGGTTAAACCGTTCGTTTGCAGTAACCGTTTTCATTTTTAGGTTTCACTCTGTTTTCTCCTATAGGGATACATGTATTTGGAACTCTAAATCAAACACTGTTTGTGCTAGCTCTTTGAAACTTGACACAATAAAGCAGTTTCAAGTTCTATCTCTATGCTTTGTTTGCTGTTGATGTAGCCCTAAGCAGAGACTGGCAAAAATCACTTTCATGGAAAGGGGTTGCCAAGCTTTTAAAAAACTACGAGTTGCCTGAAATCTCAGCACACATTTTTTCACCCAATCTTGATGATTCTTTCAGGTAATGATCAGTACACCAAAACCACTTGGCTCACCAAATTTCGTTCTTCTAGGTTAAACCGTTCATTTGCAGTAACCGTTTACATTTTTAGGTTTCACTCTGTTTTCTCCTATAGGGATACATGTATTTGGAAGTCTAAATCAAACACGGTTTGTGCTAGCTCTTTGAAACTTGACACAATAAAGCAGTTTCAAGTTCTGTCTCTATGCTTTGTTTGCTGTTGATGTAGCCCTAAGCAGAGACTGGCGAAAATCACTTTCATGGAAAGGCGTTGCCAAGCTACCAAAAAACTACGAGTTGCCTAAAATCTCAGCAAACATTTTTTCACCCATCTTGATGATTCTTTCAGGTAATGATCAGTACACCAACATCACTTGGCTCACCAAATTTCGTTCTTCTAGGTTAAACCGTTCGTTTGCAGTAACCGTTTTCATTTTTAGGTTTCACTCTGTTTTCTACTATAGGGATACATGTATTTGGAACTCTAAATCAAACACGGTTTGTGCTAGCTCTTTGAAACTTGACACAATAAAGCAGTTTCAAGTTCTATCTCTATGCTTTGTTTGCTGTTGATGTAGCCCTAAGCAGCCACTGACGAAAATCCCTTTCATGGAAAGGGGTTGCCAAGCTTCCAAAAAACTACGAGTTGCCTGAAATCTCAGCAAATGTTTTTTCACCCAATCTTGATGATTCTTTCAGGTAATTATCAGTACACCAAAACAACTTGGCTCACCAAATTTCGTTCTTCTAGGTTAAACCGTTCGTTTTCAGTAACCGTTTGCATTTTTAGGTTTCACTCTGTTTTCTCCTATAGGGATACATGTATTTGGAACTCTAAATCAAACACGGTTTGTGCTAGGTCTTTGAAACTTAACACAATAAAGCAGTTTCAAGTTCTATCTCTATGCTTTGTTTGCTGTTGATGTAGCCCTAAGCAGAGACTGGCGAAAATCTGTTTCATGGAAAGGGGTTGCCAAGCTTCCAAAAAACTACGAGTTGCCTGAAATCTCAGCAAACATTTTTTCACCCAATCTTGATGATTCTTTCAGGTAATGATCAGTACACCAAAACCACTTGGCTCACCAAATTTTGTTCTTCTAGGTTAAACCGTTGGTTTGCAGTAACCGTTTTCATTTTTAGGTTTCACTCTGTTTTCTCCTATAGGGATACATGTATTTGGAACTCTAAATCAAACCACGGTTTGTGCTAGCTCTTTGAAACTTGACACAATAAAGCAGTTTCACGTTCTATCTCTATGCTTTGTTTGCGGTTGATGTAGCCCTAAGCAGAGACTCGTGAAAATCACTTTCATGGAAGCGGGTTGCCAAGCTTCCAAAAAACTACGAGTTGCCTGAAATCTCAGCAAACATTTTCTCACCCAATCTTGATGATTCTTTCAGTTAATGATCAGTACACCAAAACCACTTGGCTCACCAAATTTCGTTCTTCTAGGTTAAACCGTTCGTTTGCAGTAACCGTTTTCAATTTTAGGTTTCACTCTGTTTTCTCCTATAGGGATACCTGTATTTGGAACTCTAAATCAAACAGGGTTTGTGCTAGCTCTTTGAAACTTGACACAATAAAGCAGTTTCCAGTTATATCTCTATTGTTTGTTTGCTGTTGATGTAGCCCTAAGCAGAGACTGGCGAAAATCACTCTCATGGAAAGGGGTTGCCAAGCTTCCAAAAAACTACGAGTTGCTTGAAATCTCACCAAACATTTTTTCACCCAATCTTTATGGTTCTTTCAGGTAATGATCAGTACACCAAAATCACTTGGCTCACCAAATTTCGTTCTTCTAGGTTAAACCGTTCATTTGCAGTAACCGTTTTCATTTTTAGGTTTCACTCTGTTTTCTACTATAGGGATACATGTATTTGGAACTCTAAATCAAACACGGTTTGTGCTAGCTCTTTGAAACTTGACACAATAAAGCACTTTCAAGTTCTATCTCTATGCTTTGTTTTCTGTTGATGTAGCCCTAAGCAGAGACTGGCGAAAGTCACTTTCATGGAAAGGGGTTGTCAAGCTTCCAAAAAACTACGAGTTGCCTGAAATCTCAGCAAACATTTTTTCACCCAATCTTGATGATTCTTTCAGGTAATGATCAGTACACCGAAACCACTTGGCTCACCAATTTTCGTTCTTCTAGGTTAAACCGTTCGTTTGCAGAAACCGTTTTCATTTTTAGGTTTTACTCTGTTTTCTCCTATAGTGATACATGTATTTGGAACTCTAAATCAAACACGGTTTGTGCTAGCTTTTTGAAACGTGACACAATAAAGCAGTTTCAAGTTCTATCTATATGCTTTGTTTGCTGTTGATGTAGCCCTAAGCAGAGACTGGCGAAAATCACTTTCATGGAAAGGGGTTGCCAAGCTTCCAAAAAACTACGAGTTGCCTGAAATCTCAGCAAACATTTTTTCACCCAATCTTGATGATTCTTTCAGGTAATGATCAGTACACCAAAACCACTTGGCTCACCAAATTTCGTTCTTCTAGGTTAAACCATTCGTTTGCAGTAACTTTTTTCATTTTTAGATTTCACTCTGTTTTCTTCTATAGGGATACATGTATTTGGAACTCTAAATCAAACACGGTTTGTGCTAGCTCTGTGAAACTTGACACAATAAAGCAGTTTCAAGTTCTATTTCTATGCTTTGTTTGCTGTGGATGTAGCCCTAATCAGAGACTGGCGAAAATCACTTTCATAAAAAGGGGTTGCCAAGCTTCCAAAAAACTACGAGTTGCCTGAAATCTCAGCAAACATTTTTTCACCCAATCTTGATGATTCCTTCAGGTAATGATCAGTACACCAAAACCACTTGGCTCACCAAATTTCGTTCTTCTAAGTTAAACCGTTCGTTTGCAGTAACCGTTTTCATTTTTAGGTTTCACTCTGTTTTCTCCTATTGGGATACATGTATTTGGAACTCTAAATCAAACACGGTTTGTGCTAGCTCTTTGAAACTTGACACAATAAAGCAGTTTCAAGTTCTATTTCTATGCTTTGTTTGCTGTTGATGAAGCCCTAAGCAGAGACTGGCGAAAATCACTTTCATGGAAAGGGGTTGCCAAGCTTCCAAAAAACTACGAGTTGCCTGAAATCTCAGCAAACATTTTTTCACCCAATCTTGATGATTCTTTCAGGTAATGATCAGTACACCAAAACCACTTGGCTCACCAAATTTCGTTCTTCTAGGTTAAACCGTTGTTTTGCAGTAACCATTGTCATTTTTTAGGTTTCACTCTGTTTTCTCCTATAGGGATACATGTATTTGGAACTCTAAATCAAACACGGTTTGTGCTAGCTCTTTGAAACTTGACACAATAAAGCAGTTTCAAGTTCTATCTCTATTGTTTGTTTGCTGTTGATGTAGCCCTAAGCAGAGAGTGGCGAAAATCACTCTCATGGAAAGGGGTTGCCAAGCTTCCAAAAAACGACGAGTTGCCTGAAATCTCAGCAAACATTTTTTCACCCAATCTTGATGATTCTTTCAGGTAATGATCAGTACACCAAAACCACTTGGCTCACCAAATTTCGTTCTTCTAGGTTAAACCGTTGTTTTGCAGTAACCGTTTTCATTTTTAGGTTTCACTGTGTTTTCTCCTATAGGGATACATGTATTTGGAACTCTAAATCAAACACGGTTTGTGCTAGCTCTTTGAAACTTGACACAATAAAGCAGTTTCAAGTTCTATCTCTATTGTTTGTTTGCTGTTGATGTAGCCCTAAGCAGAGAGTGGCGAAAATCACTCTCATGGAAAGGGGTTGCCAAGCTTCCAAAAAACGACGAGTTGCCTGAAATCTCAGCAAACATTTTTTCACCCAATCTTGATGATTCTTTCAGGTAATGATCAGTACACCAAAACCACTTGGCTCACCAAATTTCGTTCTTCTAGGTTAAACCGTTGGTTTGCAGTAACCGTTTTCATTTTAGGTTTCACTCTGTTTTCTTCTATAGGGATACATGTATTTGGAACTCTAAATCAAACACGGTTTGTGCTAGCTCTTTGAAACATGACACAATAAAGCAGTTTCCAGTTCTATCTCTATGCTTTGTTTGCTGTTGATGTAGCCCTAAGCAGAGACTCGCGAAAATCACTTTCATGGAAAGGGGTTGCCAAGCTTCCAAAAAACTACGAGTTGCCTGAAATCTCAGCAAACATTTTCTCACCCAATCTTGATGATTCTTTCAGGTAATGATCAGTACACCAAAACCACTTGGCTCACCAAATTTCGTTCTTCTAGGTTAAACCGTTCGTTTGCAGTAACCGTTTTCAATTTTAGGTTTCACTCTCTTTTCTCCTATAGGGATACATGTATTTGGAACTCTAAATCAAACACGGTTTGTGCTAGCTCTTTGAAACTTGACACAATAAAGCAGTTTCCAGTTCTATCTCTATTGTTTGTTTGCTGTTGATGTAGCACTAAGCAGAGAGTGGTGAAAATCACTCTCATGGAAAGGGGTTGCCAAGCTTCCAAAAAAATACGAGTTGCTTGAAATCTCAGCAAACATTTTTTCACCCAATCTTGATGATTCTTTCAGGTAATGATAAGTACACAAAAACCACTTGGCTCACCAAATTTCGTTCTTCTAGGTTAAACCGTTCGTTTGCAGTAACCGTTTTCATTTTTAGGTTTCACTCTGTTTTCTCCTATAGGGATACATGTATTTGGAACTCTAAATCAAACACTGTTTGTGCTAGCTCTTTGAAACTTGACACAATAAAGCAGTTTCAAGTTCTATCTCTATGCTTTGTTTGCTGTTGATTGTAGCCCTAAGCAGAGACTGGCGAAAATCACTTTCATGGAAAGGGGTTGCCAAGCTTTTAAAAAACTACGAGTTGCCTGAAATCTCAGCACACATTTTTTCACCCAATCTTGATGATTCTTTCAGGTAATGATCAGTACACCAAAACCACTTGGCTCACCAAATTTCGTTCTTCTAGGTTAAACCGTTCATTTGCAGTAACCGTTTTCATTTTTAGGTTTCACTCTGTTTTCTCCTATAGGGATACATGTATTTGGAAGTCTAAATCAAACACGGTTTGTGCTAGCTCTTTGAAACTTGACACAATAAAGCAGTTTCAAGTTCTGTCTCTATGCTTTGTTTGCTGTTGATGTAGCCCTAAGCAGAGACTGGCGAAAATCACTTTCATGGAAAGGCGTTGCCAAGCTACCAAAAAACTACGAGTTGCCTAAAATCTCAGCAAACATTTTTTCACCCATCTTGATGATTCTTTCAGGTAATGATCAATACACCAACATCACTTGGCTCACCAAATTTCGTTCTTCTAGGTTAAACCGTTCGTTTGCAGTAACCGTTTTCATTTTTAGGTTTCACTCTGTTTTCTACTATAGGGATACATGTATTTGGAACTCTAAATCAAACACGGTTTGTGCTAGCTCTTTGAAACTTGACACAATAAAGCAGTTTCAAGTTCTATCTCTATGCTTTGTTTGCTGTTGATGTAGCCCTAAGCAGCCACTGGCGAAAATCCCTTTCATGGAAAGGGGTTGCCAAGCTTCCAAAAACTACGAGTTGCCTGAAATCTCAGCAAATGTTTTTTCACCCAATCTTGATGATTCTTTCAGGTAATTATCAGTACACCAAAACAACTTGGCTCACCAAATTTCGTTCTTCTAGGTTAAACCGTTCGTTTTCAGTAACCGTTTGCATTTTTAGGTTTCACTCTGTTTTCTCCTATAGGGATACATATATTTGGAACTCTAAATCAAACACGGTTTGTGCTAGCTCTTTGAAACTTGACACAATAAAGCAGTTTCAAGTTCTATCTCTATGCTTTGTTTGCTGTTGATGTAGCCCTAAGCAGAGACTGGCGAAAATCTGTTTCATGGAAAGGGGTTGCCAAGCTTCCAAAAAACTACGAGTTGCCTGAAATCTCAGCAAACATTTTTTCACCCAATCTTGATGATTCTTTCAGGTAATGATCAGTACACCAAAACCACTTGGCTCACCAAATTTTGTTCTTCTAGGTTAAACCGTTGGTTTGCAGTAACCGTTTTCATTTTTAGGTTTCACTCTGTTTTCTCCTATAGGGATACATGTATTTGGAACTCTAAATCAAACACGGTTTGTGCTAGCTCTTTGAAACTTGACACAATAAAGCAGTTTCACGTTCTATCTCTATGCTTTGTTTGCGGTTGATGTAGCCCTAAGCAGAGACTCGTGAAAATCACTTTCATGGAAGCGGGTTGCCAAGCTTCCAAAAAACTACGAGTTGCCTGAAATCTCAGCAAACATTTTCTCACCCAATCTTGATGATTCTTTCAGTTAATGATCAGTACACCAAAACCACTTGGCTCACCAAATTTCGTTCTTCTAGGTTAAACCGTTCGTTTGCAGTAACCGTTTTCAATTTTATTTTTCACTCTGTTTTCTCCTATAGGGATACCTGTATTTGGAACTCTAAATCAAACAGGGTTTGTGCTAGCTCTTTGAAACTTGACACAATAAAGCAGTTTCAAGTTCTATCTCTATGGTTTATTTGCTGTTGATGTAGCCCTAAGAATAGATTGGCGAAAATCACTTTCATGGAAAGGGGTTGCCAAGCTTCCAAAAAACTACCAGTTGCCTGAAATCTCAGCAAACATTTTTTCACCCAATATTGATGATTCTTTCAGGTAATGATCAGTACACCAAAACCACTTGGCTCACCAAATTTCGTTCTTCTAGGTTAAACCGTTCGTT
Organism: Ictidomys tridecemlineatus; assembly: GCF_052094955.1. Lineage (NCBI taxonomy): Eukaryota > Metazoa > Chordata > Mammalia > Rodentia > Sciuridae > Ictidomys > Ictidomys tridecemlineatus. The sequence continues at coordinate 20,327 of NW_027523517.1, read as the reverse complement.
TGCAGTAACCGTTTTCATTTTTAGGTTTCACTCTGTTTTCTCCTATAGGGATACATGTATTTGGAACTCTAAATCAAACACGGTTTGTGCTAGCTCTTTGAAACTTGACACAATAAAGCAGTTTCCAGTTATATCTCTATTGTTTGTTTGCTGTTGATGTAGCCCTAAGCAGAGACTGGCGAAAATCACTCTCATGGAAAGGGGTTGCCAAGCTTCCAAAAAACTACGAGTTGCTTGAAATCTCACCAAACTTTTTTTCACCCAATCTTTATGGTTCTTTCAGGTAATGATCAGTACACCAAAATCACTTGGCTCACCAAATTTCGTTTTTCTAGGTTAAACCGTTCATTTGCAGTAACCGTTTTCATTTTTAGGTTTCACTCTGTTTTCTACTATAGGGATACATGTATTTGGAACTCTAAATCAAACACGGTTTGTGCTAGCTCTTTGAAACTTGACACAATAAAGCACTTTCAAGTTCTATCTCTATGCTTTGTTTTCTGTTGATGTAGCCCTAAGCAGAGACTGGCGAAAGTCACTTTCATGGAAAGGGGTTGTCAAGCTTCCAAAAAACTACGAGTTGCCTGAAATCTCAGCAAACATTTTTTCACCCAATCTTGATGATTCTTTCAGGTATTGATCAGTACACCAAAACCACTTGGCTCACCAAATTTTGTTCTTCTAGGTTAAACCGTTCGTTTGCAGTAACCGTTTTCATTTTTAGGTTTCACTCTGTTTTCTCCTATAGGGATACATGTATTTGGAACTCTAAATCAAACACGGTTTGTGCTAGCTCATTGAAACTTGACACAATAAAGAAGTTTCCAGTTCTATCTCTATGGTTTATTTGCTGTTGATGTAGCCCTAAGCACAGACTGGCGAAAATCACTTTCATGGAAAGAGGTTGCCAAGCTTCCAAAAAACTACGAGTTGCCTGAAATCTCAGCAAACATTTTTTCACCCAATCTTGATGATTCTTTCAGGTAATGATCAGCACAAAAAATCCACTTGGCTCACCAATTTTCGTTCTTCTAGGTTAAACCGTTCGTTTGCAGAAACCGTTTTCATTTTTAGGTTTTACTCTGTTTTCTCCTATAGTGATACATGTATTTGGAACTCTAAATCAAACACGGTTTGTGCTAGCTTTTTGAAACGTGACACAATAAAGCAGTTTCAAGTTCTATCTCTATGCTTTGTTTGCTGTTGATGTAGCCCTAAGCAGAGACTGGCGAAAATCACTTTCATGGAAAGGGCTTGCCAAGCTTCCAAAAAACTACGAGTTGCCTGAAATCTCAGCAAACATTTTTTCACCCAATATTGACGATTCTTTCAGGTAATGATCAGTACACCAAAACCAGTTGGCTCACCAAATTTCGTTCTTCTAGGTTAAACCATTCGTTTGCAGTAACTTTTTTCATTTTTAGGTTTCACTCTGTTTTCTTCTATAGGGATACATGTATTTGGAACTCTAAATCAAACACGGTTTGTGCTAGCTCTGTGAAACTTGACACAATAAAGCAGTTTCAAGTTCTATTTCTATGCTTTGTTTGCTGTGGATGTAGCCCTAATCAGAGACTGGCGAAAATCACTTTCATGATAAGGGGTTGCCAAGCTTCCAAAAAAGTACGAGTTGCCTGAAATCTCAGGAAACATTTTTTCACCCAATCTTGATGATTCTTTCAGGTAATGATCAGTACACCAAAACCACTTGGCTCACCAAATTCCGTTCTTCTAAGTTAAACCGTTCGTTTGCAGTAACCGTTTTCATTTTTTGGTTTCACTCTGTTTTCTCCTATAGGGATACATGTATTTGGAACTCTAAATCAAACACGGTTTGTGCTAGCTCTTTGAAACTTGACACAATAAAGCAGTTTCAAGTTCTATTTCTATGCTTTGTTTGCTGTTGATGAAGCCCTAAGCATACACTGGCGAAAATCACTTTCATGGAAAAGGGTTGCCAAGCTTCCAAAAAACTACGAGTTGCCTGAAATCTCAGCAAACATTTTTTCACCCAATCTTGATGATTCTTTCAGGTAATGATCAGTACACCAAAACCACTTGGCTCACCAAATTTCGTTCTTCTAGGTTAAACCGTTCTTTTGCAGTAACCATTTTCATTTTTAGGTTTCACTCTGTTTTCTCCTATAGGGATATATGTATTTGGAACTCTAAATCAAACACAGTTTGTGCTAGCTCTTTGAAACTTGACACAATAAAGCAGTTTCAAGTTCTATCTCTATTGTTTGTTTGCTGTTGATGTAGCCCTAAGCAGAGAGTGGCGAAAATCACTCTCATGGAAAATGGTTGCCAAGCTTCCATAAAACGACGAGTTGCCTGAAATCTGAGCAAACATTTTTTCACCCAATCTTGATGATTCTTTCAGGTAATGATCAGTACACCAAAACCATTTGGCTCACCAAATTTCGTTCTTCTAGGTTAAACCGTTGGTTTGCAGTAACCGTTTTCATTTTTAGGTTTCACTCTGTTTTCTTCTATAGGGATACATGTATTTGGAACTCTAAATCAAACACGGTTTGTGCTAGCTCTTTGAAACATGACACAATAAAGCAGTTTCCAGTTCTATCTCTATGCTTTGTTTGCTGTTGATGTAGCCCTAAGCAGAGACTCGCGAAAATCACTTTCATGGAAAGGGGTTGCCAAGCTTCCAAAAAACTACGAGTTGCCTGAAATCTCAGCAAACATTTTCTCACCCAATCTTGATGATTCTTTCAGGTAATGATCAGTACACCAAAACCACTTGGCTCACCAAATTTCGTTCTTCTAGGTTAAACCGTTCGTTTGCAGTAACCGTTTTCAATTTTAGGTTTCACTCTCTTTTCTCCTATAGGGATACATGTATTTGGAACTCTAAATCAAACAGGGTTTGTGCTAGCTCTTTGAAACTTGACACAATAAAGCAGTTTCCAGTTCTATCTCTATTGTTTGTTTGCTGTTGATGTAGCCCTAAGCAGAGAGTGGCGAAAATCACTCTCATGGAAAGGGGTTGCCAAGCTTCCAAAAAAATACGAGTTGCTTGAAATCTCAGCAAACATTTTTTCACCCAATCTTGATGATTCTTTCAGGTAATGATCAGTACACCAAAACCACTTGGCTCACCAAATTTCGTTCTTCTAGGTTAAACCGTTCGTTTGCAGTAACCGTTTTCATTTTTAGGTTTCACTCTGTTTTCTCCTATAGGGATACATGTATTTGGAACTCTAAATCAAACACTGTTTGTGCTAGCTCTTTGAAACTTGACACAATAAAGCAGTTTCAAGTTCTATCTCTATGCTTTGTTTGCTGTTGATGTAGCCCTAAGCAGAGACTGGCGAAAATCACTTTCATGGAAAGGGGTTGCCAAGCTTTTAAAAAACTACGAGTTGCCTGAAATCTCAGCACACATTTTTTCACCCAATCTTGATGATTCTTTCAGGTAATGATCAGTACACCAAAACCACTTGGCTCACCAAATTTCGTTCTTCTAGGTTAAACCGTTCATTTGCAGTAACCGTTTTCATTTTTAGGTTCCACTCTGTTTTCTCCTATAGGGATACATGTATTTGGAAGTCTAAATCAAACACGGTTTCTGCTAGCTCTTTGAAACTTGACACAATAAAGCAGTTTCAAGTTCTGTCTCTATGCTTTGTTTGCTGTTGATGTAGCCCTAAGCAGAGACTGGCGAAAATCACTTCCATGGAAAGGCGTTGCCAAGCTACCAAAAAACTACGAGTTGCCTAAAATCTCAGCAAACATTTTTTCACCCATCTTGATGATTCTTTCAGGTAATGATCAGTACACCAAAATCACTTGGCTCACCAAATTTTGTTCTTCTAGGTTAAACCGTTCGTTTGCAGTAACCGTTTTCATTTTTACGTTTCACTCTGTTTTCTCCTATAGGGATACATGTATTTGGAACTCTAAATCAAACACGGTTTGTGCTAGCTCATTGAAACTTGACACAATAAAGAAGTTTCCAGTTCTATCTCTATGCTTTGTTTGCTGTTGATGTAGCCCTAAGCAGAGACTGGCGAAAATCACTTTCATGGAAAGAGGTTGCCAAGCTTCCAAAAAACTACGAGTTGCCTGAAATCTCAGCAAACATTTTTTCACCCAATCTTGATGATTCTTTCAGGTAATGATCAGCACAAAAAATCCACTTGGCTCACCAATTTTCGTTCTTCTAGGTTAAACCGTTCGTTTGCAGAAACCGTTTTCATTTTTAGGTTTTACTCTGTTTTCTCCTATAGTGATACATGTATTTGGAACTCTAAATCAAACACGGTTTGTGCTAGCTTTTTGAAACGTGACACAATAAAGCAGTTTCAAGTTCTATCTCTATGCTTTGTTTGCTGTTGATGTAGCCCTAAGCAGAGACTGGCGAAAATCACTTTCATGGAAAGGGGTTGCCAAGCTTCCAAAAAACTACGAGTTGCCTGAAATCTCAGCAAACATTTTTTCACCCAATCTTGATGATTCTTTCAGGTAATGATCAGTACACCAAAACCACTTGGCTCACCAAATTTCGTTCTTCTAGATTAAACCGTTCGTTTGCAGTAACTGTTTTCATTTTTAGGTTTCACTCTGTTTTCTCCTATATGGATACATGTATTTGGCACTCTAAATCAAACACGGTTTGTGGTAGCTCTTTGAAACTTGACACAATAAAGCAGTTTCAAGTTCTATCTCTATGCTTTGTTTGCTGTTGATGTAGCCCTAAGCAGAGACTGGCGAAAATCACTTTCATGGAAAGTGGTTGCCAAGCTTCCAAAAAACTACGAGTTGCCTGAAATCTCAGAAAACGCTTTTCCACCCAATCGTGATGATTCTTTCAGGTAATTATCAGTACACCAAAACCACTAGGCTCACCAAATTTCGTTCTTCTAGGTTAAACCGTTCGTTTGCAGTAACCGCTTTCATTTTTAGGTTTCACTCTGTTTTCCTCTATAGGGATACATGTATTTGGAACTCTAAATCAAACACAGTTTGTGCTAGCTCTTTGAAACTTGACACAATAAAGCAGTTTCAAGTTGTATCTCTATGGTTTGTTTGCTGTTGATGTATCCCTAAGCAGAGACTGGCGAAAATCACTTTCATGGAAAGGGGTTGCCAAGATTCCAAAAAACTACGAGTTGCCTGAAATCTTAGCAAACATTTTCTCACCCAATCTTGATGATTTTTTCAGGTAATGATCAGTACACCAAAACCACTTGGCTCACCAAATTTCGTTCTTCTAGGTTAAACCGTTCGTTTGCAGTAACCGTTTTCATTTTTAGGTTTCACTCTGTTTTCTCCTATAGGGATACATGTATTTGGAACTATAAATCAAACACGGTTTGTGCTAGCTCTTTGAAACTTGACACAATAAAGCAGTTTCAAGTTCTATCTCTATGCTTTGTTTGCTGTTGATGTAGCCCTAAGCAGAGACTGGCGAAAATCCCTTTCATGGAAAGAAGTTGCCAAGCTTCCAAAAAACTACGAGTTCCTGAAATCTCAGCAAACATTTTTTCACCCAATCTTGATGATTCTTTCAGGTAATGATCAGTACACCAAAACCACTTGGCTCACCAAATTTAGTTCTTCTAGGTTAAACCGTTCGTTTGCAGTAACCGTTTTCATTTTTAGGTTTCACTCTGTTTTCTCCTATAGGGTTACATGTATTTGGAAGTCTAAATCAAACACGGTTTGTGCTAGCTCTTTGAAACTTGACACAATAAAGCAGTTTCAAGTTCTATCTCTATGCTTTGTTTGCTGTTGATGTGGCCCTAAGCACAGACTGGCGAAAATCACTTTCATGGAAAGGGGTTGCCAAGCTTCCAAAAAACTACGAGTTGCCTGAAATCACAGCAAACATATTTTCACCCAATCTTGATGATTCTTTCAGGTAATTATCAGTACACCAAAACAACTTGGCTCACCAAATTTCGTTCTTTTAGGTTAAACCGTTCGTTTGCAGTAACCGTTTTCATTTTTAGGTTTCACTCTGTTTTCTCCTATAGGGATACATGTATTTGGAACTCTAAATCAAACACGGTTTGTGCTAGCTCTTTGAAACTTGACACAATAAAGCAGTTTCCAGTTCTATCTCTATGTTTCGTGTGCTGTTGATGTAGCCCTAAGCAGAGACTGGCGAAAATCACTTTCATGGAAAGGGGTTGCCAAGCTTCCGAAAAACTACGAGTTGCCTGAAAAATCACCAAACATTTTTTCACCAAATCTTGATGATTCTTTCAGGTAATGATCAGTACACCAAAACCACTTGGCTCACCAAATTTCGTTCTTCTAGGTTCAACCGTTCGTTTGCAGTAACCCTTTTCATTTTTAGGTTTCACTCTGTTTTCTCTTATAGGGATACATGTATTTGGAACTCTAAATCAAACACGGTTTGTGCTAGCTCTATGAAACTTGACACAATAAAGCAGTTTCAAGTTCTATCTCTATGCTTTGTTTCCTGTTGATGTAGCCCTAAGAAGAGACTGGCGAAAATCCCTTTCATGGAAAGTGGTTGCCAAGCTTCCAAAAAACTACGAGTTGCCTTAAATCTCAGCAAACATTTTTTCACCCAATCTTGATGATTCTTTCAGGTAATGATCAGTACACCAAATCCACCTGGCTCACCAAATTTCGTTCTTCTAGGTTAAACCGTTCGTTTGCAGTAACCGTTTTCATTTTTAGGTTTCACTCTGTTTTCTCCTATAGGGATACATGTATTTGGAACTCTAAATCAAACACGGTTTGTGCTAGCTTTTTGAAACTTGACACAATAAAGCAGTTTCCAGTTCTATCTCTATGTTTTGTGTGCTGTTGATGTAGCCCTAAGCAGAGACTGGCGAAAATCACTTTCATGGAAAGGGGTTGCCAAGCTTCCGAAAAAGTACGAGTTGCCTGAAATCTCAGCAAACGTTTTTTCACCCAATATTGATGATTCTTTTAGGTAATGATCAGTACACCAAAACCACTTGGCTCACCAAATTTCGTTCTTCTAGGTTCAACCGTTCGTTTGCAGTAACCGTTTTAATTTTTAGGTTTCACTCTGTTTTCTCCTATAGAGATACATGTATTTGGAAGTCTAAATCAAACACGGTTTTTGCTAGCTCTTTGAAATTTGACACAATAAAGAAGTTTCAAGTTCTATCTCTATGGATTGTGTGCTGTTGATTTAGCCCTAAGCAGAGACTGGCGAAAATCACTTTCATTGAAAGGGGTTGCCAAGCTTCCGAAAAACTACGAGTTGCCTGAAATCTCAGCAAACGTTTTTTCACCCAATCTTGATGATTCTTTCAGGTAATTATCAGTACACTAAAACAACTTGGCTCACCAAATTTCGTTCTTCTAGGTTAAACCGTTCGTTTGCAGTAACCGCTTTCATTTTTAGGTTTCACTCTGTTTTCTCCTATAGGGATACATGTATTTGGAACTCTAAATCAAACACGGTTTGTGCTAGCTCTTTGAAACTTGACACAATAAAGCAGTTTCAAGTTCTATCTCTGTTCTTTGTTTGCTGTTGATGTAGCCCTAAGCAGAGACTGGTGAAAATCACATAATGGAAAGGGGTTGCAAAGCTTCCAAAAAACTACTAGTTGCCTGAAATATCAGCAAACATTTTTTCACCCAATCTTGATGATTCTTTCAGGTAATGATCAGTACACCAAAACCACTTGGCTCACCAAATTTCGATCTTCTAGGTTAAACCGTTCATTTGCAGTAACCGTTTTCATTTTTAGGTTTCACTCTGTTTTCTCCTATAGGGATACATGGATTTGGAACTATAAATCAAACACGGTTTGTGCTAGCTCTTTGAAACTTGACACAATAAAGCAGTTTCAAGTTCTATCTCTATGCTGTGTTTGCTGTTGATGTAGCCCTAAGCAGAGACTAGCGAAAATCCCTTTCATGGAAAGGGGTTGCCAAGCTTCCAAAAAACTACGAGTTGCCTGAAATCTCAGCAAACATTTTTTCACCCAATCGTGATGATTCTTTCAGGTAATGATCAGTACTCCAAATCCACCTGGCTCACCAAATTTCGTTCTTCTAGGTTAAACCGTTCGTTTGCAGTAACCGTTTTCATTTTAGGTTTCACTCTGTTTTCTCCTATAGGGATACATGTATTTGGAACTCTAAATCAAACACGGTTTGTGCTAGCTCTTTGAAACTTGACACAATAAAGCAGTTTCCAGTTCTATCTCTATGCTTTGTTTGCTGTTGATGTAGTCCTAAGCAGAGACTGGCGAAAATCACTTTCATGGAAAGGGCTTGCCAAGCTTCCAAAAAACTACGAGTTGCCTGAAATCTCAGCAAACGTTTTTTCACCCAATATTGATGATTCTTTCAGGTAATGATCAGTACACCAAAACCACTTGGCTCACCAAATTTCATTCTTCTAGGTTAAACCGTTCGTTTGCAGTAACCGTTTTCATTTTTAGGTTTCACTCTGTTTTTTCCTATAGGGATACATGTATTTGGAACTCTAAATCAAACACGGTTTGTGCTAGCTCTTTGAAACTTGACCAAATAAAGAAGTTTCAAGTTCTATCTCTATGCTTTGTTTGCTGTTGATGTAGCCCTAAGCAGAGACTGGCGAAAATCACTTTCATGGAAAGGGGTTGCCAAGATCCAAGAAACTACGAGTTGCCTGAAATCTCAGGAAACATTTTTTCACCCAAACTTGATGATTCTTTCAGGTAATGATCAGTACACCAAAACCACTTTACTCACCAAATTTCATTCTTCTTGTTTAAACCGTTCATTTGCAGTAACGTTTTCATTTTTAAATTTCACTCTGTTTTCTCCTATAGAGATACATGTATTTGGAACTCTAAATCAAACACGGTTTGTGCTAGCTCTTTGAAACTTGACACAATAAAGCATTTTCCAGTTCTATCTCTATGGTTTGTGTGCTGTTGATGTAGCCCTAAGCAGAGACTGGTGAAAATCACTTTCATGAAATGGGGTTGCCAAGCTTCCAAAAAACTACGAGTTGCCTGAAATCTCAGCAAATATTTTTTCAACCAATCTTGATGATTCTTTCAGGTAATGATCAGTACACCAAAACCACTTGGCTCACCAAATTTCGTTCTTCTAGGTTAAACCGTTGGTTTGCAGTAACCGTTTTCATTTTTAGGTTTCACTCTGTTTTCTCCTATAGGGATACATGTATTTGGAACTCTAAATCAAACACGGTTTGTGCTAGCTCTTTGAAACTTGACACAATAAAGCAGTTTCAAGTTCTATCTCTATGGTTTGTTTGCTGTTGATGTAGCCCTAAGCAGAGACTGGAGAAAATCACTTTCATGGAAAGTTGTTTCCAAGCTTCCAAAAACCTACGAGTTGCCTGAAATCTCCGCAATCATTTTTTCACCCAATCTTGATGATTCTTTCAGGTAATGATCAGTACACCAAAACCACCTGGCTCACCAAATTTCCTTCTTCTAGGTTAAACTGTTCGTTTGCAGTAACCGTTTTCATTTTTAGGTTTCACTCTGTTTTCTCCTATAGAAATACATGTATTTGGAACTCTAAATCAAACACGGTTTGTGCTAGCTCTTTGAAACTTGACACAATAAAGCAGTTTCAAGTTCTATCTCTATGGATTGTTTGCAGTTGATGTAGCCCTAAGCAGAGACTGGCGAAAATCACTTTCATGGAAAAGGGTTGCCAAGCTTCCAAAAAACTACGAGTTTCCTGAAATCTCAGCAAACATTTTCTCACCCAATCTTGATGATTCTTTCAGGTAATGATCAGTACTCCAAAACCACTTGGCTCACCAAATTTCGTTCTTCTAGTTTAAACGGTTCATTTGCAGTAACCGTTTTCATTTTTAGGTTTCACTGTGTTTTCTCCTATAGAAATACATGTATTTGGAACTCTAAATCAAACACGGTTTGTGCTAGCTCTTTGAAACTTGACACAATAAAGCAGTTTCAAGTTCTATCTCTATGCTTTGTTTGCTGTTGATGTAGCCCTTAGCAGAGACTGGCGAAAATCACTTTCATGGAAAGGGGTTGCCAAGCTTCCGAAGAACTACGAGTTGCCTGAAATCTCAGCAAACATTTTTTCACCCAATCTTGATGATTCTTTCAGGTAATGATCAGTACACCAAAACCACCTGGCTCACCAAATTTAGTTCTTCTAGGTTAAACCGTTCGTTTGCAGTAACCGTTTTCATTTTTAGGTTTCACTCTATTTTCTCCTATAGGGATACATGTATTTGGAACTCTAAATCATACACGGTTTGTGCTAGCTCTTTGAAACTTGACACAATAAAGCAGTGTCAGTAACCGTTTTCATTTTTACGTTTCACGCTGTTTTCTCCTATAGGGATACATGTATTTGGAACTCTAAATCAAACACGGTTTGTGCTAGCTCTTTGAAACTTGACACAATAAAGCAGTTTCAAGTTCTATCTCTATGGTTTGTGTGCTGTTGATGTAGCCCTAAGCAGAGACTGGCGAAAATCACTTTCATGGAAAGGGGTTGCCAAGCTTCCAAAAAACTACGAGTTGCCTGAAATCTCAGCAAACATTTTTTCATCCAATCTTGGTGATTCTTTCAGGTAATGATCAGTACACCAAATCCACTTGGCTCACCAAATTTCGTTTTTCTAGGCTAAACCGTTCGTTTGCAGTAACCGTTTTCATTTTTAGCTTTCACCCTGTTTTCTCCTATAGGGATACATGTATTTGGAACTCTAAATCAAACACTGTTTGTCCTAGCTCTTTGAAACTTGACACAATAAAGCAGTTTCAAGTTCTATCTCTATGGTTTTTTTGCTGTTGATGTAGCCCTAAGCAGAGACTGGGAAAAATCACTTTCATGGAAATGGGTTGCCAATCTTCCAAAAAACTACGAGTTGCCTGAAATCTCAGCAAACATTTTTTCACCCAATCTTGATGATTCTTTCAGGTAAGGATCAGTACACCAAAACCACTTGGCTCACCAAATTTCGTTCTTCTAGGTTACACCGTTCGATTGCAGTAACCGTTTTCATTTTTAGGTTTCACTCTGTTTTCTCCTATAGGGATACATGTATTTGGAACTCTAAATCAAACACGGTTTGTGCTAGCTCTTTGAAACTTGACACAATAAAGCAGTTTCAAGTTCTATCTCTATGGTTTTTTACTGTTGATTTAACCCTAAGCAGAGACTGGCGAAAATCACTTTCATGGAAAGGGGTTGCCAAGCTTCCAAAAAACTACGAGTTGCCTGAAATCTCAGCAAACATTTTTTCACCCAATCTTGATGATTCTTTCAGGTAATGATCAGTACACCAAAACCACTTGGCTCACCAAATTTCGTTCTTCTAGGTTAAACCGTTCGTTTGCAGTAACCGTTTTCATTTTTACGTTTCACTCTGTTTTCTCCTATAGGGATACATGTATTTGGAACTCTAAATCAAACACGGTTTGTGCTAGCTCTTTGAAACTTGACACAATAAAGCAGTTTCAAATTCTATCTCTATGCTTTGTTTGCTGTTGATGTAGCCCTAAGCAGAGACTGGCGAAAATCACTTTCATGAAAAGGGGTTGCCAAGCTTCCAAAAAACTACGAGTTGCATGAAATCTCAGCAAACATTTTTTCACCCAATCTTGATGATTCTTTCAGGTAATGATCAGTACACCAAAACCAATTGGCTCACCAAATTTCGTTCTTCTAGGTTAAACCGTTCGTTTGCAGTAACCGTTTTCATTTTTAGGTTTCACTCTGTTTTCTTCTATAGGGATACATGTATTTGGAACTCTAAATCAAACACGGTTTGTGCTAGCTCTTTGAATCTTGACACAATAATGCAGTTTCAAGTTCTATCTCTATGGTTTGTGTGCTGTTGATGTAGCCCTAAGCAGAGACTGGCGAAAATCACTTTCATGGAAAGGGGTTGCCAAGCTTCCAAAAAACTACGAATTCCCTGTTATCTCAGCCAACATTTTTTCACTTAATCTTGATGATTCTTTCAGGTAATGATCAGTACACCAAAACAACTTGGCTCACCAAATTTCGTTCTTCTAGGTTAAACCGTTCGTTTGCAGTAACCGTTTTCATTTTTAGGTTTCCCTCTGTTTTCTACTACAGGGATACATGTATTTGGAACTCTAAATCAAACACGGTTTGTGCTAGCTCTTTGAAACTTGACACAATAAAGCAATTTCAAGTTCTATCTCTATGCTTTGTTTGCTGTTGATGTAGCCCTTAGCAGAGACTGGCGAAAATCACTTTCATGGAAAGGTGTTGCCAAGCTTCCAAAAAACTACGAGTTGCCTGAATTCTCAGCAAACATTTTTTCACCCAATCTTGATGATTCTTTCAGGTAATGATCAGTACATCAAAACCACTTGATTCACCAAATTTCGTTCTTCTAGGTTAAACCGTTCGTTTGCAGTAACCGTTTTCATTTTTAGGTTTCACTCTGTTTTCTTCTATAGGGATACATGTATTTGGAATTCTAAATCAAACACGGTTTGTGCTAGCTCTTTGAAACTTGACACAATAAAGTAGTTTCAAGTTCTATCTCTATGGTTTGTTTGCTGTTGATGTAGCCCTAAGCAGAGACTGGCGAAAATCACTTTCATGGAAAGGGGTTGCCAAGCTTCCAAAAAACTACGAGTTGCCTGAAATCTCAGCAAACATTTTTTCACCCAATCTTGATGATTCTTTCAGGTAATGATCAGTACACAAAAACCACTTGGCTCACCAATTTTCGTTCTTCTAGGTTACACCGTTCGATTGCAGTAACCGTTTTCATTTTTAGGTTTCACTCTGTTTTCTCCTACAGGGATACATGTATTTGGAACTCTAAATCAAACACGGTTTGTGCTAGCTCTTTGAAACTTGACACAATAAAGCAGTTTCAAGTTCTATCTCTATGGTTTGTTTGCTGTTGATGTAGCCCTAAGCAGAGACTGGCGAAAATCACTTTCATGGAAAGGGGTTGCCAAGCTTCCAAAAAACTACGAGTTTCCTAAAATCTCAGCAAACATTTTTTCACCCAATCTTGATGATTCTTTCAGGTAATGATCAGTACACCAAAACCACTTGGCTCACCAAATTCCGTTCTTCTAGGTTAAACCGTTCGTTTACAGTAACCGTTTTCATTTTAAGGTTTCACTCTGTTTTCTCCTATAGGGATACATGTATTTGGAACTCTAAATCAAACACGGTTTGTGCTAGCTCTTTGAAACTTGACACAATAAAGCAGTTTCAAGTTCTATCTCTATGGTTTGTTTGCTGTTGATGTAACCCTAAGCAGAGACTTGCGAAAATCACTTTCATTGAAAGGGGTTTCCAAGCTTCCAAAAAACTACGAATTCCCTGTTATCTCAGCCAACATTTTTTCACTTAATCTTGATGATTCTTTCAGGTAATGATCAGTACACCAAAACAACTTGGCTCACCAAATTTCGTACTTCTAGGTTAAACCGTTCGTTTGCAGTAACCGTTTTTCATTTTTAGGTTTCCCTCTGTTTTCTACTACAGGGATACATGTATTTGGAACTCTAAATCAAACACGGTTTGTGCTAGCTCTTTGAAACTTGACACAATAAAGCAGTTTCCAGTTCTCTCTCTATGGTTTGTTTGCTGTTGATGTATCCCTAAGCAGAGACTGGCGAAAATCACTTTCATGGAAAGGCGTTGCCAATCTTCCAAAAAACTACGAGTTGCCTGAAATCTCAGCAAACATTTTTTTCACCCAATCTTGATGATTCTTTCAGGTAATGATCAGTACACCAAAACCACTTGGCTCACCAAATTTCGTTCTTCTAGGTTAAAACCGTTCGTTTGCAGTAACCGTTTTCATTTTTAGGTTTCACTCTGTTTTCTCCTATAGGGATACATGTATTTGGAACTCTAAATCAAACACGGTTTGTGCTAGCTCTTTGAAACTTGACACAATAAAGCAGTTTCAAGTTCTATCTCAATGGTTTGTTTGCTGTTGATTTAGCCCTAAGCAGAGACTGGCGAAAATCACTTTCATGGAAAGGGGTTGCCAAGCTTCCAAAAAACTACGAGTTGCCTGAAATCTCAGCAAACATTTTTTCACCCAATCTTAATGATTCTTTCAGGTAATGATCAGTACACCAAAACCACTTGGCTCACCAAATTTCGTTCTTCTAGGTTAAACCGTTCGTTTGCAGTAACCGTATTCATTTTAAGGTTTCACTCTGTTTTCTCCTATAGGGATACATGTATTTGGAACTCTAAATCAAACACGGTTTGTGCTAGCTCTTTGAAACTTGACACAATAAAGCAGTTTCAAGTTCTCTCTCTATGCTTTGTTTGCTGTTGATGTAGCCCTAAGCAGAGACTGGCGAAAATCACTTTCATGGAAAGGGGTTGCCAAGCTTCCAAAAAACTACGAGTTTCCTGAAATCTCAGCAAACATTTTTTTCACCCAATCTTGATGATTCTTTCAGGTAATGATCAGTACACCAAAACCACTTGGCTCACCAAATTTCGTTCTTCTAGGTTAAACCGTTCGTTTGCAGTAAACGTTTTTATTTTTAGGTTTCACTCTGTTTTCTCCTATAGGGATACTTGTATTTGGAACTCTAAATCAAACACGGTTTTGTCCTAGCTCTTTGAAACTTGACACAATAAAGCAGTTTCACGTGCTATCTCTATGCTTTGTTTGCTGTTGATGTAGCCCTAAGCAGAGACTGGCGAAAATCACTTTCATGGAAAGGGGTTGCCAAGCTTCCAAAAAACTACGAGTTGCCTGAAATCTCAGCAAACATTTTCTCACCCAATCTTGATGAGTCTTTCAGGTAATGATCAGTACACCAAAACCACTTGGCTCACCAAAATTTCGTTCTTCTAGGTTACACCGTTCGTTTGCAATAACCGTTTTCATTTTTAGGTTTCACTCTGTTTTCTCCTACAGGGATACATGTATTTGGAACTCTAAATCAAACACGGTTTGTGCTAGCTCTTTGAAACTTGACACAATAAAGCAGTTTCAAGTTCTGTCTCTATGGTTTCTTTGCTGTTGATGTAGCCCTAAGCAGAGACTGGCGAAAATCACTTTCATGGAAAGGGGTTGCCAAGCTTCCAAAAAACTACGAGTTGCCTGAAATCTCAGCCAACATTTTTTCACTTAATCTTGATGATTCTTTCAGGTAATGATCAGTACACCAAAACCACTTGGCTCACCAAATTTCGTTCTTCTAGGTTAAACCGTTCATTTGCAGTAACCGTTTACATTTTTAGGTTTCACTCTGTTTTCTCCTATAGGGATACATGTATTTGGAACTCTAAATCAAACACGGTTTGTGCTAGCTCTTTGAAACTTGACACAATAAAGCAGTTTCAGGTTCTTTCTCTATGCTTTGTTTGCTGTTGATGTAGCCCTAAGCAGAGACTGGCGAAAATCACTTACATGGTAAGGGGTTGTCAAGCTTCCAAAAAACTACGAGTTGCCTGAAATCTCAGCAAACATTTTTTCACCCAATCTTGTTGATTCTTTCAGGTAATGATCAGTACACCAAAACCACTTGGCTCACCAAATTTGTTTCTTCTAGGTTTAAACCGTTCGTTTGCAGTAAAAGTTTTTATTTTTAGGTTTCACTCTGTTTTTTCCTATAGGGATACTTGTATTTGGAACACTAAATCAAACACGGTTTGTGCTAGCTCTTTGAAACTTGACACAATAAAGCAGTTTCACGTTCTATCTCTATGCTTTGTTTGCTGTTGATGTAGCCCTAAGCAGAGACTGACGAAAATCACTTTCATGGAAATGGGTTGCCAAGCTTCCAAAAAACTACGAGTTGCCTGAAATCTCAGCAAACATTTTTTCACCCAATCTTGATGATTCTTTCAGGTAATGATCAGTACACCAAAACCACTTGGCTCACCAAATTTCGTTCTTCTAGGTTACACCGTTCGTTTGCAGTAACCGTTTTCATTTTTAGGTTTCACTCTGTTTTCTCCTACAGGGATACATGTATTTGGAACTCTAAATCAAACACGGTTTGTGCTAGCTCTTTGAAACTTGACACAATAAAGCAGTTTCACGTTCTATCTCTATGCATTGTTTGCTATTGATGTAGCCCTAAGTAGAGACTGGCGAAAATCACTTTCATGGAAAGGGGTTGCCAAGCTTCCAAAAAACTACGAGTTTCCTGAAATCACAGCAAACATTTTTTTCACCCAATCTTGATGATTCTTTCAAGTTATGATCAGTACACCAAAACCACTTGGCTCACCAAATTTCCGTTCTTCTAGGTTAAACCGTTCGTTTGCAGTAACCGTTTTCATTTTAAGGTTTCACTCTGTTTTCTCCTATAGGGTTACATGTATTTGGAACTCTAAATCAAACACGGTTTGTGCTAGCTCTTTGAAACTTGACGCAATAAAGCAGTTTCAAGTTCTATCTCTATGGTTTGTTTGCTGTTGATGTAGCCCTAAGCAGAGACTGGCGAAAATCACTTTCATGGAAAGGGGTTGCCAAGCTTCCAAAAAAACTACGAGTTGCCTGAAATCTCAGCAAACATTTTTTCACCCAATCTTGATGATTCTTTCAGGTTATGATCAGTACACCAAACCACTTGGCTCACCAAATTTCGTTCTTCTAGGTTAAACCGTTCGTTTGCAGTAACCGTTTTCATTTTAAGGTTTCACTCTGTTTTCTCCTATAGGGATACATGTATTTGGAACTCTAAATCAAACACAGTTTCTGCTAGCTCTTTGAAACTTGACACAATAAAGCAGTTTCAAGTTCTATCTCTATGGTTTGTTTGCTGTTGATGTAGCCCTAAGCAGAGACTGGCGAAAATCACTTTCATTGAAAGGGGTTGCCAAGCTTCCAAAAAACTACGAGTTGCCTGAAATCTCAGCCAACATTTTTTCACTTAATCTTGATGATTCTTTCAGGTAGTGATCAGTACACCAAAACCACTTGGCTCACCAAATTTCGTTCTTCCAGGTTAAACCGTTTGTTTGCAGTAACCGTTTTCATTTTTAGGTTTCACTCTGTTTTCTCCTATAGGGATACATGTGTTTGGAAACTATAAATCAAACACGGTTTGTGCTAGCTCTTTGAAACTTGACACAATAAAGCAGTTTCAAGTTCTATCTCTATCCTTTGTTTGCTGTTGATGTAGCCCTAAGCAGAGACTGGCGAAAATCACTTTCATTAAAAGGGGTTTCTAAGCTTCCAAAAAACTACGAGTTGCATGAAATCTCAGCAAACATTTTTTCACCCAATCTTGATGATTCTTTCAGGTAATGATCAGTACACCAAAACCACTTGGCTCACCAAATTTTGTTCTTCTAGGTTAAACCGTTCGTTTGCAGTAACCGTTTTCATTTTTAGGTTTCCCTCTGTTTTCTACTATAGGGATACATGTATTTGTAAGTCTAAATCAAACACGGTTTGTGCTAGCTCTTTGAATCTTGACACAATAAAGCAGTTTCCAGTTCTCTCTCTATGGTTTGTTTGCTGTTGATGTATCTCTAAGCAGAGACTGGTGAAAATCACTTTCATAAAAAGGCGTTGCCAAGCTTCCAAAAAACTACGAGTTGCCTGAAATCTCAGCAAACATTTTTTTCACCCAATCTTGATGATTCTTTCAGGTAATGATCAGTACACCAAAACCACTTGGCTCACCAAATTTCGTTCTTCTAGGTTAAACCGTTCGTTTGCAGTAACCGTTTTCATTTATAGGTTTCACTCTTTTTTCTCCTATAGGGATACATGTATTTGGAACTCTAAATCAAACACGGTTTGTGCTAGCTCTTTGAAACTTGACACAATAAAGCAGTTTCAAGTTCTATCTCTATGCTTTGTTTGCTGTTGATGTAGCCCTAAGGAGACTGGCGAAAATTACTTTCATGGAAAGGGGTTGCCAAGCTTCCAAAAAACTACGAGTTGCCTTATATCAGAGCAAACATTTTTTTCACCCAATCTTGATGATTCTTTCAGGTAATGATCAGTACACCAAAACCACTTGGCTCACCAAATTTCGTTCTTGTAGGTTAAACCGTTCGTTTGCAGTAACCGTTTTCATTTTTAGGTTTCACTCTGTTTTCTCCTACAGGGATACATGTATTTGGAACTCTAAAGCAAACACGGTTTGTGCTAGCTCTTTGAAACTTGACACAATAAAGCAGTTTCAAGTTCTATCTCTATGCTTTGTTTGCTGTTGATGTAGCCCTAAGCAGAGACTGGCGAAAATCACTGTCATTGAAAGGGGTTGCCAAGCTTCCAAAAAATTACGAGTTGCCTGAAATCTCAGCAAACATTTTTTCACCCAATCTTTATGATTCTTTCAGGTAATCATCAGTACACCAAAACCACTTGGCTCACCAAATTTCGTTCTTCTAGTTTAAACCGTTCGTTTGCAGTAACCGTTTTCATTTTTAGGTTTCACTCTGTTTTCTCCTATAGGGATACCTGTATTTGGAACTCTAAATCAAACACGGTTTGTGCTAGCTCTTTGAAACTTGACACAATAAAGCAGTTTCCAGTTCTATCTCTATGCTTTGTTTGCTGTTGATGTAGCCGTAAGCAGAGACTGGCGAAAATCACTTTCATGGAAAGGGGTTGCCAAGCTTCCAAAAAACTACGAGTTGCCTGAAATCTCAGCTAACATTTTTTCACCCAATCTTGATGATTCATTCAGGTAATGATAAGTACACCAAAACCACTTGGCTCACCAAATTTCGTTCTTCTAGGTTAAACCGTTCGTTTGCAGTAACCGTTTTCATTTTTAGGTTTCACTCTGTTTTCTCCTATAGGGATACATGTATTTGGAACTCTAAATCAAACACGGTTTGTGCTAGCTCTTTGAAACTTGACACAATAAAGCAGTTTCAAGTTCTATCTCTATGGTTTGTTTGCTGTTGATGTAGCCCTAATCAGAGACTGGCGATAATCACTTTCATGGAAAGGGGTTGCCAAGCTTCCAAAAAAACTACGAGTTGCCTGAAATCTCAGCAAACATTTTTTCACCCAATCTTGATGATTCTTTCAGGTTATGATCAGTACACAAAAACCACTTGGCTCACCAAATTTCGTTCTTCTAGTTTAAACCGTTCGTTTGCAGTAACCGTTTTCATTTTTAGGTTTCACCCTGTTTTCTCCTATAGGGATACATGTATTTGGAACTCTAAATCAAACACGGTTTCTGCTAGCTCTTTGAAACTTGACACAATAAAGCAGTTTCAATTTCTATCTCTATGGTTTGTTTGCTGTTGATGTAGCCCTAAGCAGAGACTGGCGAAAATCACTTTCATTGAAAGGGGTTGCCAAGCTTCCAAAAAACTACGAGTTGCCTGAAATCTCAGCCAACATTTTTTCACTTAATCTTGATGATTCTTTCAGGTAATGATCAGTACACCAAAACCACTTGGCTCACCAAATTTCGTTCTTCTAGGTTAAACCGTTCGTTTGCAGTAACCGTTTTCATTTTTAGGTTTCACTCTGTTTTCTCCTATAGGGATACATGTATTTGGAACTCTAAATCAAACACGGTTTGTGCTAGCTCTTTGAAACTTGACACAATAAAGCAGTTTCAAGTTCTTTCTCTATGCTTTGTTTGCTGTTGATGTAGCCCTAAGCAGAGACTGGCGAAAATCACTTTCATTGTAAGGGGTTGTCAAGCTTCCAAAAAACTACGAGTTGCCTGAAATCTCAGCAAACATTTTTTCATCCAATCTTGTTGATTCTTTCAGGTAATGATCAGTACACCAAAACCACTTGGCTAACCAAATTTCGTTCTTCTAGGTTACACCGTTCGTTTGCAATAACCGTTTTCATTTTTAGGTTTCACTCTGTTTTCTCCTACAGGGATACATGTATTTGGAACTCTAAATCAAACACGGTTTGTGCTAGCTCTTTGAAACTTGACACAATAAAGCAGTTTCAAGTTCTGTCTCTATGGTTTTCTTTGCTGTTGATGTAGCCCTAAGCAGAGACTGGCGAAAATCACTTTCATGGAAAGGGGTTGCCAAGCTTCCAAAAAACTACGAGTTGCCTGAAATCTCAGCCAACATTTTTTCACTTAATCTTGATGATTCTTTCAGGTAATGATCAGTACACCAAAACCACTTGGCTCACCAAATTTCGTTCTTCTAGGTTAAACCGTTCATTTGCAGTAACCGTTTACATTTTTAGGTTTCACTCTGTTTTCTCCTATAGGGATACATGTATTTTGGAACTCTAAATCAAACACGGTTTGTGCTAGCTCTTTGAAACTTGACACAATAAAGCAGTTTCAGGTTCTTTCTCTATGCTTTGTTTGCTGTTGATGTAGCCCTAAGCAGAGACTGGCGAAAATCACTTACATGGTAAGGGGTTGTCAAGCTTCCAAAAAACTACGAGTTGCCTGAAATCTCAGAAA
>NW_027523516.1:0-46177 GCF_052094955.1 Ictidomys tridecemlineatus | reverse complement strand
GGCAGGTGGACCAATGGTACAGAATAGAGGACACAGAGACTAATCCACAAAGTTACAACTATCTTATATTTGATAAAGGGGCTAAAAACATGCAATGGAGGAAGGATAGCATCTTCAACAAATGGTGTTGGGAAAATTGGAAATCCATATGCAACAAAATGAAATTGAATCCCTTTCTCTCGCCAGCCACAAAAGTTAACTCAAAATGGATCAAGGAGCTAGATATAAAAACAGAGACACTGCGTCTGATAGAAGGAAAAGTTGGCTATGATCTACATATTGTGGGGTCGGACTCCAAATTCCTTAATAGAACGCCCATAGCCCAAGAGTTAATAACAAGAATAAACAAATGGGACCTACTTAAACTAAAAAGTTTTTTCTCAGCAAGAGAAACAGTAAAAGAGGTAAATAGAGAGCCTACATCCTGGGAACAAAATTTTACCCCTCACACCTCAGATAGAGCCCTAATATCCAGAATGTACAAAGAACTCAAAAAATTAAACAATAAGATAACAAATAATCCAATCAACAAATGGGCCAAGGACCTGAACAGACACTTCTCAGAGGAGGACATACAATCAATCCACAAGCACATGAGAAAATGCTCATCATCTCTAGCAATCAGAGAAATGCAAATCAAAACCACCCTAAGATACCATTTCACTCCTGTAAGATTGGCAGCCATTATGAAGTCAAACAACAATAAGTGTTGGCGAGGATGTGGGGAAAAGGGCACACTTGTTCACTGCTGGTGGGACTGCAAAATGGTGAGGCCAATTTGGAAAGCAGTATGGAGATTCCTGGGAAAGCTGGGAATGGATCCACCATTTGACCCAGCTATTGCCCTTCTTGGACTATTCCCTGAGGACCTTAAAAGAGCACACTATACGGATACAGCCACATCAATGATTATAGCAGCACAATTCACAATAGCTAGACTGTGGAACCAACCTAGATGCCCTTCAATAGATGAGTGGATAAAAAAATTGTGGCAGCTATACACAATGGAGTATTATGCAGCACTAAGAAACGACAAAATCATAGAATTTGCAGGGAAATGGATGGCATTAGAGCAGATTATGCTAAGTGAAGCTAGCCAAGCCCTAAAAAACAAATGTCAAATGTCTTCTTTGATATAAAGAGAGCCACTAAGAATAGAACAGGAAGGAAGAGCATGAGGAAAAGCCTACCAGTAAACTAAGACAAATGGGGGGAGAGAAAGGAAGAGAGAAGGGAAAACATATAGAAATGGTAGGAGACCTTCAGTGATACACAAAATTATAAGAGGTTATGAGGGGCAAGGGGGTGGGGGGAAAAAAGGGGAGAGAATTGAACAACAGCAGAGGAGGTAGAGAGGGAAGATGGGAGGGGAGGGGAGGGGAGGGGGGATAGTAGGGGATAGGAAAGGTAGCAAAATACAACAGTCACTAATATGCCATAATGTAAAAGTGTGAGTATGTAACAGAAGTGAGTCTGTATTATGTATTTGGGGAGTTCAAAACCCAATTGAGTCGAATGTATGAAAGATGATATGTCTTGAGCTCTGTAATGTTTTGAACAATCAATAAAAAAATTAAAAAAATAATAAATTAAAAAAAAGAGTTTGGAAACTGCAGTACAGAAGGACTGTTACAGAGAGTAGAGGTTGGAGACTAGGGTGGAGAAGGACTGTTGGAGAGATCAGATGTTGGAGACTTGGGTGCAGAAGGCCTGTTGCAGAGAGGAGGTTGGAAACTGTGGTGCAAAAGAACTGTTGCAAGGAGGAGTGGTTCGAGATTGGGGTGCAGAGACTGTTGCAGAGAGCAGATGTTGGAGACTGGGGTGGAGAAAGACTTTTGCAGAGAGAAGAATTTGGAGACTGAGGTGCAGAAGGACTGTAATAGAGCGCAGAGGTTAGAGACTTGAGTGCAGAAGGACTGATACAGAAAGCAGAGTTTGGAGACTGCGGTGCAGAAGGAACGTTACAGAGAGTAGAGTTTGGAGACAGGGGTGCAGAATAACTGTTGTAGAGAACAGAGGTTGGAGACTGGGGTGCAAAAGGACCATTGCAGAAAGCAGAGTTTGGAGACTGGGTTTTAAAAAATATCTTACAGAGAGCAGAGTTTGGAGTCTGAGGTGCAGAAGGAAAGTTACAGATAGCGGGGGTTGGAGACTGGGGTTCAGAAAAACTGATACAGAAAGCAGACTTTGGAGAATGGGGTGCAGAAGGACCATTACAGAGAGCAGAGATTTGAGACTGCAGGACAGAAGGTCTGTTGCAGAGAGCAGATTTTGGAGACTGGGTTGAAGAAGGAGTGTTGAAGAGAGCAAGGTTTAAGACTGGGGTGCAGAAGGGCTGTTGCAGAGAGAAGAGGTTGCAGAGTGAGGTGCAGAAAGACTAACTGAGAGCAGAGTTTGGAGACTGTAGTGCAGAAAGACTGATACGAAAAGGAGAGGTTGGAGACTGGGGTGAAGAAGGACCCTTACAGAGAACAGAGGTTTAAGACTGTGGAACAGAAGAACTGTTTTGGAGAACAGAGTTTGGAGACTGGTGTGCAGAAGGACCGTTGCACATTGCAGAGGTTAGAAATTTGCGTGTAGAAGGCCTGTAAAGAAGAGAAAAGATTGGAGACTGGGGTGCACAAGGACTGTTACAGTGAGCAGAGTTTGGAGACTGGGTAGTAAAAAGATCTTACAGAGAGCAGACGTTTGAGACTGACGTGCAGAAGGAGTGTTACATAGAACAGAGTTTGGAGACTGGGGTGCACAAGGATTGTTCCAGAGAGCAGAGTATTCAGACTGAGGTGCAGAACGCCTGTTACAGATTGCAGAATTTGGAGAAGAGTGCAGTAGGACTGTTACAGAGAGCAGAGATTTTTGGATTGGGTTGCAGAAAAATCTTACAGACAGCAGAGGTTGGAATCTGAGGTGCAGAAAGACTGTTACAGAGAGTAGAGGTTGGAGACTGAGGTGCAGAAAGACCAATGCAGAGAGCAGAGTTTGGAGACAGAGGTACAGAAGGACTGTTGAAGAGCAGAGGTTGGAGACTTCGGTGTAGAAGGACTGTTGCAGAGAGCAGAGGTTGTAGATTGGGGTGTAGAAGGACTGTTGCAGAGAGCTGAATTTGAAGACTGAGGTTCTTAAGGACTGTTACAGAGAGCAGAGTTTGGAGTCTTGAGTGCAGATGGCCTGATACAGAAAACAGAGGTTTGAGTCTGGGGTGCAAGAGGACAGTTACAGAGAGCAGAGGTTGGAGATTGCAGTACAGAAAACTTGTTACAAAGAGCAGAGGTTGGAGAGTGGGGTGCAGAAGGACAGTTACAAAGAGCACAGTTTTGAAACTGGGGTGAAGAAGAAATGTTGCAGAGAGCAGAGTTTGGAGACTGGGGTGCAGAAGGACTCTTCCAGAGAGCAGATTTTAGAAGATGGGGTGCAGAGGGACCATTAAAGAGAACAGAGGTTTGATACTGCGGTACAGGAGGACTGTTACAGGGAGCAGAGGTTGGAGACTGGGGTGCAGAAAAACTGTTGTAGAGAACAGATTTTAGAGAGTGGGGTGCAGATGGACCATTGCAGATAGCAGAGGTTGGAGACTGGGTTTCAGAAAGATTATACAGAGAGCAGAGTTTGGACACTGAGGTGCAGAAGGACTGTTGCAGAGAGCAGAGGTTGGAGATTGGGCGCAGTAGGACTGTTGCAGAGTGCAGTGGTTGGAGTCTGAGGTTCAGAAGGACTGTTAAAGAGAGCAGAGTTTAGAGACCGAGGTGCAGAAGGACTGTTGCAGAGAGCAGAATTTGAAGACTGAGGTTCTTAAGGACTGTTACAGAGAGCAGAGTTTTGAGTCTTGAGTGCAGATGGCCTGATACAGAAAACAGAGGTTAGAGTCTGGGGTGCAAGAGGACAGTTACAGAGAGCAGAGGTTGGAGACTGCAGTACAGAAAAATTGTTACACAGAGCAGAGGTTGGAGAGTGGGGTGCAGAAGGACAGTTACAAAGAGCACAGTTTTGAACCTGGGGTGAAGAAGAAAAGTGGCAGAGAGCAGAGTTTGGAGACTGGGGTGCAGAAGGACTCTTCCAGAGAGCAGATTTTAGAGACTGGGGTGCAGAGGGACCATTACAGAGAACAGAAGTTTGATACTGCGGTACAGGAGGACTATTACAGGGAGCAGAGGTTGGAGACTGGGGTGCAGAAAAACTGTTGTAGAGAACAGATTTTAGAGAGTGGGGTGCAGATGGACCATTGCAGATAGCAGAGGTTGGAGACTGGGTTTCAGAAAGATTATACAGAGAGCAGAGTTTGAACACTGAGGTGCAGAAGGACTGTTGCAGAGACCAGAGGTTGGAGATTGGGGCGCAGTAGGACTGTTGCAGAGTGCAGTGGTTGGAGTCTGAGGTTCAGAAGGACTGTTAAAGAGAGCAGAGTTTAGAGACCGGGGTGCAGAAGGACTTATACAGAAAACAGAGTTTGGAGACTGGGGTGTAGAAAACCGTTACAGAGAGCAGAGGTTAGAGACTGAAGTACAGAAGGACGGTTACAGAGAGCAGAGGTTGGAGACTGGGGTGGAAAAAGACTGTTGTAGAGAGCAGATTTAGGAGACTGGGGTGCAGACGGAATGTTGCAGAGAGCAGAGTTTGCAGAGTGAGGTGCAGAAGGACTGTTACAGAGAGCAGAGTTTGGAGACTGTGGTGCAGAAGGACTGATACAAAAAGCAGAGGTTGGAGAATGGGTTTCAGAAGGAACCTTACAGAGAACAGAGGTTGAAGACTGCGGTACAGAAGAACTGATGTAGAGAACAAGGTTGGAGACTGGGGTGCAGAGGGACCATTGCAGAGAGTAGACGTTGGAGACTGGGGTGCCGAAGGATTGTTGCAGAGAGCAGACGTTAGAGAATGGGGTGCAGGAGGATTTTTCAGAGAGCAACGTTTGGAGACTGAGGTGCAAAAGGACTGTGACAGAGAGCAGAGGTTGGTAACTGGGGTGCAAAAGGACTGTGCAGAGTGCAGTGTTTAAAGACTGGGGTGCAGAAGGACTTTTTTAGAGAGCAGAGGTTGGAGATTGAAGTGCAGAAGGACTGTTACAGAGAGCAGAGGTAGAAGCATGGGGTGCAGAACGACAGATACAGAAAGCAGAGTTTGGATACTGGGGTGCAGAAGGACGGTTACAGAGAATAGAGTTTTGAGACTGCGTAATAGAAGGACTATTAAAGAGAGCAGAGGTTGGAGACAGGTGTGCAGAAGGATATTACAGAGAGCAGAGTTTGGAGACTGCGGTGCAATAGGACTGTTGCAGAGAGCAGAGGTTGGAGACTGTGGTGCAGAAGGATCGTTGCAGAAAGAAGAGGTTGGAGACTGAGGTGCAGAAGGCCTGTTACAAAGAGCAGAGGTTAGAGACTGGGGAGCAGAAGGCCTGTAACATAGAGCAGAGTTTGGAGACTGAGTGGCAGAAGGATCTTACAGAGAGCAGAGGTTGTTGACTGAGGTTCCAAAGGACTTTTACAGAGAGCAGAGGTTAAAGACTGGGGTCGAGAAAAATCGTTGCAGAGAGCAGAGTTTTCAGAATGATGTTTAGAAGGACTGTTGCAGAGAACAGAGGTTGGAGACTTGGGTGCAAAAGGATCGTTACAGAGAGCAGAGTTTGGAGACTGGGTTCAGAATTACTGTTACAGAAAGCAGAGTTTGGAGACTGGTTTACAGAGGGATATTACAGAGAGCAGAGGTTGGAGACTAAGGTGCAGAAGGACTGTTACAGAGAGTAGATGTTGAAGACTGTGGTGCAGAAAGACCTTTGCAGAGAGCAGAGGTTGGAGACTGAGGTGCAGAAGGACTGTTGATGAGTACAGAGGTTGGAGACTTGGGTGTAGAAGGATTGTTACAGAGACCAGAGCTTAGAGACTTTAGTGCAGAAGGACTGATACAGAAAGCAGAGTTTAAAGGCTGGGGTGAAGAAGGACTGTTGAAGAGAGCAGAGGTTTGAGACTGGGGTGCAGAAGGACAGTTGCAGAGAGTAGAGTTTTGAGATTGGGGTGCAGAAGGACTGTTGCAGAGAGCAGAGTTTGGAAACTGGGGTGGAAAAGGACTGTTGCAGAGAGTAGAAATTGGAGATTGGGGTGCCGAAGGACTGATGCAGAGAGCAGAGTTTGGAGACTGAAGTGCAGAAGGACTCTTACGGAGAACAGAGGTGGGAGACTCGGGTGCAGAAGAACTTATACAGAAAGAAGAGTTTGGAGACTGGGGTGCAGAAGGACTGTTGCAAAGAGAAGAGGTTGGAGACTGGGGTGAAGAAGGAATGTTGTAGAGAGCAGATGTTGGAGACTGGGGTGCAGAAGGACTGTTGCAGAGAGCAGTGTTTGGAGACTTGGGTGCATAGGACTATTGCAGAGAGCAGAGGTTGCAGACTGAGTTTCAGAAGGACTGTTAGAATGCAGAGTTTTGAGACTGTGGTGCAGAAACTCTGATACAGAAAGCAGAGGTTGGAAACTTGGGTGCAGTAGGACCCTGAAAGAAAACAGAATTTGGAGACTGCGGAACAGAAAGACTGTTACAGAGAGCAGAGTTTGGAAACTGCGGTGAAGAAGAAGTGTTGAAGAGAACAGATGTTGAAGACTTTGGTGCAGAAGGATCATTGCAGAGACCAGAGTTTGGAGACTGGGGTGCAGAACACTGATACAGAAATCAGAGTTTAGAGACTGAACTGCAGAAAGCCTGATACAGAAAGCAGAGTTTTGAGACTGTGGTGTAAAAGAACTGTTACAGAGAGCAGAGTTTGAATAGTTGGTTGCAGAATGATGTTACAGAGAGCAGAAGTTGAGACTGAGGTGCATAAGGATTGTTACAGCGAGCAGAGGTTGGAGACTGGGGTGCAGAAGGACTGATACAGAAAGCAGAGGTTGTATACTCTGGTGCATAAGGACCCTTACAGAGAGCAGAGGTTGGTGACTGAGGTGCAGGAGGACTGTTGCAGAGAGCAGAGGTTGCAGACTGATTTGCAGAAGGACTGTTACAGCAGGCAGAGTTTCGAGACTTTGGTGGAAAACGACTGTTACAGAAAGCAGAGGTTGGATACTGGGGTGCATAAAGACCCTTACGGAGAACAGAGGTTGAAGACTGCGCTACAGAAGGACTGTTACAGAGAGCAGAGGTTGGATACTGAGGTGCAGAAGAACTTTTGTAGAGAACAGAGGTTGGAACCTGGTTGCAGGAGGATCTTTTGGGCGAGCAGAGTATAGAGAATGGGGTTTAGAAGTTCTGTTGCAGAGAGCAGAAGTTGTAGAATGGGGTGTAGAAGGACTGTTTCAGAGAGCAGATGTTGGAGACTTGGGTGCAGAAAGACTGTTGCATAGAGCAGAGGTTGGAGACTGAGGTGCAGAAGGACGGTTAGAGAGACTAGAGGTTGGAGACTGGGGTGCAGAAGGACTTTTACAGAGAGCAGAGTTTGGAGACTGGGGTGTAGAAGGATCGTTAAAGAGAGCAGATTTTGGAGATTGTAATGCAGAAGTACTTTTACAGAGAGCAGAAGTTTAAGACGGGTGTGCAGTAGGACATTTACAGAGAGAACATGTTGGAGACTGATGTGCAGAAAAACTGTTGCAGAGAGCAAAGTTTAAAGACTGGGGTGCAGGAGTGTTTCAGAGAGCAGAGGTTGCAGACTGAAGTAAAAAAATGACAGAGACAAGAGATTGGAGACTGCGGTACAGAAGGACTGTTACAGAGAGCATAGGTTGGAGACAGGTGTTCAGAAAGATCTTACAGACAGCATAGGTTGGAAATTGGGGTGCAGAAGGACTGTTGCAGAGAGCAGAGGTTGGAGACTGTGGTGTAGAAGGCTTGTTACAGAGAGCAGTGCTTGAAGACTGAGGTGCAGAAGAATCGTTGCTGAGAGCAGAATTTTCAGACTTAGGTGTTGAAGGACTGTTGCAGAGAGCAGTTGTTCGAGAATGGGGTGCAGAAGGACTCTTTCAGAGAGCAGAACTTGGAGAATGGGGTGCAGAAGGATTCTTGCAGGGAGCAGAGGTTGGAGACTGGGTTGCAGAAGGACTTTTACAGAGAGTAGAGTTTGGAGACTGAGGAGCAGAAGGAACGTTGTAGAGAGCAGAGGTTGGAGACTTATGTCCAGATGGATTGTTACAGAAATCAGAGGGTGGAGACTGGAGTGCAGAAGGAGTGTTACAGAGAGCAGAGTTTGGAGATTGTGGTGCAGAAAAACTGTTACTGAGAGCAGAGGGTGGAGACTGGGGTGAAGAGGAATGTTGCAGAGAGCAAAGTTTGGAGACTGAGGTGCAGAAAGACTAATACCGAAAGTAGAGGTTGGAGACTGGGGTGTAGAAGGACCGTTACAGAGAGCAGAGTTTTAAGACTGCTGTACAGAAGGACTGTTACAGGGAGCAGAGGTTGGAGACTGGGGTTCTAAGGATCATTGCAGAGAGCAGATGTTTTAGACTGGTGTGCAGAAGTATCTTACAGAGAGCATAGGTGGGAGACTGAGCTGCATAAGGACTGTTACAGAGACCAGTGCTTGAAGACTGGGGTGCAAAAAGATCATTGCAGAGAGCTGAGGTTGGAGACTGAGGTAAGGAATTATCAATGAGGAGAGCAAAGGTTGGAGACTATGTTGGAGAACGATACTTACAGAGAGCAGATGTTAGAGACTGTGGTGCAGAAGGACAGTTACAGAGAGCACAGGTTGGAGACTGGGGTTCAGAAAAAATGTTTCAGAGAGTAGAGGTTGGAGAATGGGGTAAAGAAGAACTGATACCGAAAACAGACTTTGGAGACTGTGGTGCATAAGGACTTTAGCAGAGTACAGAGTTTGGAGACTGGGGTACAGAATTACCGATGCAGAGAGCTGAAGTTGGAGATTTAGGTGCCTAAGATTGTTGCAGAGAGCAGAGGTTGGATACTGGGGTGCATATGGACTGTTACAGAGAGCAGAGGTTGAAGACTGAGGTGCAAAAGAATCTTACAGAGAGCAGAGGTTGGAGACTAGGGTGCAGAATAACTGTTACATATAGTAGAGGTTGGAAACTGAGGTGCAGAAAGATCATTGCAGAGAGAAGAGGTTGGAGACTGGGGTGCAGAAGGCCCATTGCAGAGAGCCAAGGTTGGAGCCTGGGGAGAAGAAGGATCATTGCAGAGAGCAGATGTTGGAGACTGGGGTGCAGAAGGTCTGTTACAGAGAGCAGAGTTTGGAGAGTGAGGTGCAGAAATACTGTTACGGAAAGCAGAGTTCGGAGACTTGGTTGCAGAATGATTGTTGCAGAGAGCAGAGTTTTCAGACTTAGGTGCAGAAGGACTGTTGCAGAGAGAAGATGTTCGAGAGTGGGGTGCAGAAGGACTCTATCAGAGAGCAGAATTTGGAGACTGGGGTGCAGAAAGATTCTTGTAGGGAGCAGAAGTTGGAGACTAGGGTGCAAAAGGCCTTTTACAGATATCACGTTTTGTAGACTGGTGTGCAGAAAGATATTATAGAGAGAAGAGTTTGGAGACTGAGGTGCAGAAGGACTGTTACAGAGAGCAGATATTGGAGACTGGGTTGCAGAATGATTGTTGCAGAGAGAAGAGTTTTCAGACTTAGGTGCAGTAGGACTGTTGCAGAGAGCAGATGTTCGAGAGTGGGGTCCAGAAAGACTCTTTTAGAGAGCAGAACATGGAGACTGGGGTGCAGAAGTTTTCTTGCAGGGAGCAGAGGTTGGAGACTGAGGTGCAAAAGGCATGTTACAGATATCACAGTTTGGAGACTGGTGTGCAGAAAGATATTATAGAGAGCAGAGTTTGGAGACTGAGGTGTAGAAGGAGTGTTACAGAGAGCAGAGGTTGGAGACTGGGGTGCAAAAGGACTGTTGCAGAGAGCAGATGTTCTAGACTGGGGTGCATAAAGAGTGTTTCAGAGAGCAAAACTTGGAGACTGGGGTGGAGAAGGATTTTTGCAGGGAGCAGAGGTTGTAGACTGGGGTGCAGAAGGACTGTTATAGAGAGCAGAGATTTTAGACTTGGGTGCAGAAGGCCTGGTACAGAGAGCATAGCTTTGACACTGTGGTGCAGAATGATTGCTGATAGCTGGTGAGCCTCCTTCTGGACACCTTCTTTTTCACACAGTCCATCAGGCCCTCTCTCCTCACCCTGCTCTCTTTTGGCTTTATGAGCACCTGTGACTTCCACAGTCACTCTAAGCCATGACTCCCAGGCCTATCTCCTGGGAACCTGTCCCGCTGCCTCCTGGAATCTCCTTAAGGAGACCACGCAGGTACCCAGACTCCAGGCCCAACCTCCTTCCCTCCTTTCCTCTCCCCATACATGCTCCTTCTCATTTTTTTTATGTTTTAATGAGCGACCCCACTGCCACTCAGCTACCCCACAAACCAGGTGCCCTCTTTGTCCTCGTCATGAGGACTTTAAAGTACTTTACACAGGGCTCCTCTTAAGAGCTTTTTCCCAAGCTCCAAATGTCACATCTTCAGTTACCAGATATTTCCTTTTAATCTTGTTTTGGCACCCGATTTATCTCAGAGACTACATGAAGGTATTCTAACCAAAGCACATGGACTGTAGAGATTATTATGGCTTAGAAATAAGGTATCCCCCCACCAAAAACTCATGGTCAGCCACAGTAGCAGTGTTCAGAGGTGAAATGATTAGACTGTGAGACTTGTGTCCTAATCTGTGTCTCTATCCATTTTGTGGGTTAATTATCTGAAAGGCCCACTGTACTAAGAGAGGTGTCGGCAGGTGGAGTGTGGCCGGGGACATTCCCTGGGAAATCACATCTTGTCCCCTGCGAACTGTCTCCTCCCGTCCCCTCCCCCGCCCCAACCTTCTGGCTGCCATGAGCTAGGGACGCTTCCCCCCTTGTTCCCTTCCACCTCGGAGTCCCACCTCATCTCAGGCCGGCAGCAATGGGTCAGCTGGCCCAAGACCAAACCTCCAATCCAGGAGGCCAGAGTGCATCTCCCCCTTCAGGTTCTTCTGGTCAGGCCTGTGGTAACTGTGGCAACCGTGGACTTACCCAGGGAGTAGGTGTTATGAGTGGATTGGACCCACAACCCTTCCTAAATCCACAAATTCTGTCATTTGCAGAGCTCAAGCCATTTCCTTCTGGATGGCCTGTTTCCAGCCTGCCCTCACCTAGAATGCGGTCTACTAGTGATTATTGAGATTCTCCAGCCGTCCTGGTCCTGCCCATTTGCACACCACAGCTACCTCCTAGGCAGCCAGACCCATGGACCTCCTACTGCCCACTGAGGAGAGAAGAGAGATTTTCTGAGGACCCTGTTAGAAGTCCACTCTTATATTTTTAAAGACCACACTCAGAGGGCATGTTTCAGGCAGTCCTTCACATGCGTCTTTGAGAAATCAGACTCACAATGATTTTTGTAATTCTCTCCCAGGCTCCAATAACCACCCGCTCTACTCCCTACTTCTCTGAGATCAACTTTTAGCTTTCAAAAAGAAGTGAAAAACTGCTATTTCTCTTTATGTGTCTGGCTTATTTCACTTAATATAATGTCTCCCATGAGCTAGTTTTAAATAGAAACTGCACAACAAATTCTTTTACGTCAGATTTAAATTTTATTCTGAAGAGATATTTCGAAATGGTCACATATGTTTATGTAGGAAAATGTTCATTAAAATATTTATAGGACTAAAGATGATCTGAATGTTTAGCCAAAGGGGAGAGATTAAGTTTATTTAAGAGAGATGTAAGTGTATTGATCATCTCAATAGATGCAGAAAAAGCATTTAACAAAATATAGCACCCCTACCTGTCAAAACAGTAGAAACACTAGGGACATAAGGAACTTTGGAAAAGCATTGTAAAAGCTATCTATGCTAAACCCAAGGCAGCATCATTCTAAGTGGAGAAAGGTTGAAAGCATTCACTTTAAAAACTGGAAGAAGACAGGGTGCCCCCTCTTTCATCACTTCTATTCAACTTCATCCTTGAAATTGCCAGAGCCATTGGACAAAAGAAAAGAATTAAAGGTATACAAATAGGTCAAAAAGAATTCAAATCTCACTCTTTGCTGATAGGATCATGTCATCTTCCTAAATTTTTTATTAGAGCATAATAGTTATACATAGAAGTTTGGTTGATTTGGAAAAGATCCTACGTGCGTGAAATCTGATTTACTCCATTCAGTCCTCACCCCCCATCTCCCTCCATTTCCCGACAGAATTCTCCTTTCTCTACTGATCTTTTTTTGGGTCATTTATCTGTTAATTTCTATCTGGTGCTTTCTACATATACATACAGGTGCAGTCCCCTGTGGTAAACTTCCATGTGCACATAACATGATCTGCATAAAGACCTTTCACATTTCCTCTCTTCCCAAACCTCTCCACCCTGTCATTCTCCTTCTACTCCACTTATCTTCCCTGTATACTTAAGATAGCCAGTCCAACCCCACTTCATCAACTTGTTTACTGTATTTTCCTCTGGCCCTTATAATTTCAGCATTGTACAGGAATAGTTAACTTCTGCCTTTCTGAACACAGAGATTAAGATTGATGTAAAATGAGAAAAACTCTACTTTAGAAAACACTGAAGGCAACACCGACTGCTTCTGCAGATGATGACTCTGCTTTGTAAATTTTTTTCTTAACATTTGCAATAAAAATGAACTTCTCCAAAAATCCTATGTTTACATAAAAAAAAAAAACAGGAGACAGAGATTACTGAGAAAGTGAGAAATGACTTCACACCATGATGAGGTCTAATGGCTTTCTGTTGGCTTCTAGCAATTCTCTGGTTACTCCCACCCACAATCCCCCTTGCACATGTGTGCGGCTACATGGGTCAGATTTTCTGAGACCAGTCCCACAGGTTATAAGTCTCCAGGATGCTTTTCATTCGATATTATTTGCAATGTTGCTGCAGATTAACAAGCCTGTTTGGGGTGCTCTCAGTCCATTCTAATCATGGTCTCTTTTTCTCTGTTTTGTAACTATGACAACATTGGAAATGAGCAATCAATCATTTGTCACTGAATTCATCTTCTTGGGATTTTACAACCACTCCAACCTACAGGACTGATTCTTCCTGCTCTTTCTGGTCATTTACCTGACCACTCTCCTTGGGAAAATGCTCATAATAGTGGCCACCAGGGTCAGTCCTGCTTTCCACACTCCAATGTACTTTTTCTTCAGCAATTTGAGCTTTTTGGACATCTACTAAACATGCACTACCCTCCCAGTACTGCTGGTGAACTTATTCTGGGAGAAGAAGGCCATTTCTCATGAGGGCTCCCTTTCCCAGATCTTCTCCTTCGTGACAAGTGCTGGCACAGAAGTCGTCTTACTGGCTGTGTGGACTGTATGACTGCTGTGTGGCCACATGCTGTCCTCCTCAGTACCCAGTCATCATGAGTTTAAAGGTCTGTGTTGGCCTGGTGACTGGGTCCTGGCTGTGTGGGCTGGTGAATTTGGTCACACACATGGTGCTGGCCATCACACTCACTCTGTGTTGGACCCACCAGATCAGCCACTTTCTCTGTGAAACCCCATTGCTCCTGAAGCTCTCCTGCTCAGACACCTCTGTCAACGAGTCTGCGCTCCACGTGGTCAGTGCCACCATGGGCCTGAGCCCCTGCCTCTTCACTGCAGGCTCCTATGCACTCATCATGGCGGCCATCCTGGCGATTCCCTCTGCCTAGGGCAGGAGGAAGGCCTTCTCCACCTGTGCGTCCCCCCTCACTGTCGTGGTGGTCTTCTATGGAACAGCCAACTTCCACTATGACAGGCCCAGAGAAGGCTGGACACGGACAACCTGGTCTCTGTGCTCTTCTGTGTGGTGACCCCCATGTTAAAGCCCATCATTCACAGCCTGAGAAGCAACGAGGTCCATAGTTCCCTGAGGAAGCTTGCTGGAAGACAGACTGTATAGTGAGATTAGAACTAGATGATGGTTTCATTCTAGGAAATGTCTTAGTTGTAGAAATATGTGATCTTTTCAGCACCAATTACAAGAGTGCTCTCTCCATACACAGTGTCTCATGACCACTGTTGTGCCCCTCCAACCAGGGGAAGCACACTGTGCTAATTATGTGACACATTGTGACCTCACCTGGGTTCTCTAATCCACAGGTATTTCAGAATATTTTTATTACTTTTCTCTTCAAAAAATGCTTATACCCAAAGCAGTCAATCTCCTTTCCCCCAATATTGCAGCTCTAGCCAACACTAGTGAATGTGAAGTGCTATGTGCAATGTGATTTTACTTGCATTTTCCTAATGGAACTTGATTCTAAGTTTTAAATAAACACCATTTCTGTATTTCTCCTTCAGATGTGGAAAGACCCATGTATACACTCGAGTTTCTGTGGATATTTTTAATGAAGTAATACCATATACGCCTTTTTTATCTGACTCCTTTCACTTAGCATGTTTGCAACTTTCAGTTATATTGTAGCTTGTATTAGTATTTTAGTTTATTCCTCCTTATTGTGACTGATTTCTATCTTATGAAAATGCCACATTTCTTTGTTCATTTTCCACTAGATAGTAATTTTTACTTTGTGTCTGTGTGGGTGTCGTACTGCAGATTGAACCCAGAGCCTCCTGCAAACTAAACAATGTTCTACAACTAAGCAAAAGCCCAACCCTTTTAAAAATTTTGTTTTCAGACAGGGTCTTGTAAATTTGCCCATGTTGTCCCTGAATTTGTGATCCTCCTGCCTCAGCTTCTTGAGTAGCTAGATTACAGACCTGCCTGATCATTTTCACTTTTTGACTAATGTGAATAAGATTTGTATATATAATAAGAACATTATATATAATATGAACATTATATGAACATTCATGTACAAATCATTGGTGGACAACTTTTTTATTTATCTTGAGTTTGTAAGTAGGAGTGGAAGAGGTGGATCGTTAACTCCATATATAACTTTCTGAAGAAGTTCCAGATCATTTTCAGACCAGTGGAACCAGCTTACCTTATTATAAAGAGTGGAGAATAAAGCTTCTGATTTCCTCACTCCCTTAACAACACATCATTATCATTCCTTTTATTGTGACGACCCTGGAATGTGTGAAGTGCTTCATCAAATATGCTTTAGCTTTGCCTTTCCCTGATGGCTAATCATTCTAAGATCTTTTAGGAGTACTGTTAATGTGTCTCTCCTAAGCATGAGGAAAACCCCATTGTATTATGAAAAATTTTAAGTTTTAGAGACTTACCTCTTTCTCTAATACTTTTATTTTTATTTTTGTGCAGTAAAATACTACAAGACTTTCAAGCTTGTTGTCTTTTCTCCATCTGTGCCCGAAAGAGCTGTTTGATGACTCTTTTTTTTCCTTTACTTTTAAACTCCATAGCAAACAATTTTCTCACCAGGTCTTGAGGATCAGCAGGATCATAAAATTAAGGGGCACGAAGTCATACATGGTCTGGTAAGGGATCAGCCCTTAGCAGGAGTGGATCAGCTGAAGATAGTGGAAATGCTTTTAATATTGTGGCTTCTGATATGTGTCCATCTGGCAAAGTATGTAACATGAAGGAAAAACTTCATATGCCGTGCGAAATCCATCCCAATAAGTGTACACCCACCCTGACCCCTTCTCTCCCTAGTGGGAAGGGAAGGCAGTCTTGAGGTTTCAGCCACCCACAACTTCTTAGCAGAAATCTCACTCTGAACTTCGCTCACCCACATCCCAGAAGAGAGAGGACGCTGATCTTCTCGCTGCATGCTGGAAACAGGTGATTGCCAAGACATTAATGAATCCAACAGCGAATTAACTGCTCTCCTGCCGAATTCTGGCCTGGCACAATTCAGGAGCCACTTGTCAAAGAAACTAACTTTATTTTTAGAACTACAAACGCCAAACAAAACAGCTCCTCAGGAAAACCTTCAGAGCCCAACTGCCACCACCGGCTTCCACAAGCCTCTCACCCCCACACCAGCCTCCCAACCTCCCACAATCCTCCTGCTCTTGAGGCCGATTGGCTGGGTTGTGTGGGCAGAGCCAAAGAAGTCCCCCAATGAGCAGCTCCGTGGAGGAGCCAATTAGCTAGTTGTTGCTGGGGCTGCTGTGAGCCAATCATCAGCTGGCAGTCTGAAGGGCAAGGAAACAGCCCAATGAACATCATCGCAGAGGATCCAATCAGCTAGATGTTGCTGGGGCCACTGTGAGCCAATCATCAGCTGGCAGCTGGAAGTTTGCTGGGGCCCCTTTGGCTGTGGCTCTCAACATCTCCCCCTCTCTGTTTAAACAACAAGCATGTGGCTTAGGGACCGTGCCTGCCTTAGGTTGTCCAATACTACATATGGTCCTTACCCGTCTTTGGATGAGCTGACCTCAGGGCGTCAGCCTCCTGTCTTAGGTTGGTACCATTGTAATTGGATCTTACCCGTCTTTGACTACCGGTCCAGTATACAGCCACACCTGTGGAGAGGTCTTTGTTCCAGTGGGGGGGTGAGGTTCTTTGCCTCACGTCCTTTGGCCCCCAAATTTTAGCTGAATGATCATGACAAGTAGAAAGGAGGAGGATACACCAAGCCAATTGACGGCTCTTGTCGTCAAAAATACGAGCAAAAATACCCCAACACTTCCAAAAGTTGATGCACTAACAGATAGTTCACAATCCATACAAGTGAGTTCACAATGCATACAAGTGACACATAGTGTAGGCAAGTTCTGCAAGCAGTTCAGTGATGGCTATTGCAGAAGCTGTAGATTAGTTTTATCTTTGTCTTCACTGGCACTAGGATGAAGCTAGGAATTCTGGCAATAATGGCTAAAGAAAAAATTATGTAACATTCCAGAAGGCACTAAAAGAAAACAATTTTCTTAACAATTTACATTGTCTTCACGGGCACTGTGATGAAGATAGGCATTCTGGCAATAGTGGCTAAAGAAAAAATTGTGTAACATTCCAGAAGGCACTAAAAGAAAACAATTTTCTTAACAATTTACATTATCTTGAAGAGAATTATTAAATATAATGAAAAGCAAAGGTGAAAGTAAACAAACAGATCTGTTAACCTCCTTTTTTGTTACATATTAAAACAATTCTTAACAGTTTTAAATTTACCCAATTTAAATTAAACCATTTAAATCACGTGAAATAAAAAAAAATTTGGATCCATTTTTTCATGAGCGCTCATCACATATGATATATGGACATATGTACATTAAAACGTATAACACAAAACACAAGTGTGCACACATAATATAATACATACAACACATAACATAATAGAAAAGGCCTTATAACTTTTTAAAGGTGAAATCTCTATTGCAATGTTTAAAAACTCTATAGTCAAAAAAAAAATAGAACTGATCAGCAAAACATTAACCTAGGTCTATATGAGCTCAAAAAAAAAATAGAACTTCATGATATTGGAAAGGGCAATAATAAAATAGATATTGAAAAAAGCATCCTGGTTCTGTCGCAGATGTAAGGATAGTCAGATTGGAGTTTTGGATATCAGCTGTTATGGATTTGAGCTAAATCATCTTCTTTTTGGTCTGTAGAAATCGCTTTAGTTAATCTCTCTGGAATCCAAATTGGCTGCTGTTCTCCCTGTGGAAACACACAAACAGACCCCCGACTCCAGACAATCACTGGGTCAGAACCTTGGTTAATCTCTCTGGAATCCAAATCGGCTGCTGTTCTTCCTGTGGAAACACACAAACAGACCCCCGACTCCAGACAATTACTGGGTCAGAACCTTTCCATTGTTCTGTTAGAATATCTTTCCAAAGTACCTTGGGCTTATGTATATTTTTTGGACACATATGCCTTTCTGCAGCACTAAGTCTTGATGTATCCAAATTTAAAAAAGTTTAGAGTAAAAAGGGTTATTTTAAGTTTATCTTTGTGGAATATATACCCCTTCCCAATTCCGTCTTTTTGCTTTAATAAGTACCTTTTAATAGTTTGATGTGCTCTTTCAACTATGCCTTGTCCCTGTGGATTGTATGAAATTCCTGTTATATGAGTAATGCCAAATGATGAGCAAAATTGTTTAAAAGAAGTAGACGTATAACCAGGGGCATTATCTGTTTTTAACTGTTTTGGAATGCCCACAGTGGCAAAATTTTGTAAGCAATGAGCTATAACATCTTTAGTTTTTTCTCCGGCATGAAGTGAGCCCATCAAAAATCCAGAAGAAGTATCAACTGTAACATGCAAATATTTTAATTTTCCAAATTCTGGCAAGTGTGTGACGTCATCTGCCAAATATGGTTAGGTATCAATTCCTCTAGGATTGATTCCAAGATTAACTTGTGGTAAAAAGGTCACACAATTTTGACATTATTTTATTATTTGTCTAGCTTGTTCCTTAGTTATTTTAAAACACTTTTGTAAAGTATTAGCATTGACATGGAATCTTTTATGAAAATTTATAGCTTCTTCTAGTGTAGAGAAAATATGTATGTCATGTGTAGTTTTATCTGCTAAATCATTGCCCAAACTAAGGGCTCCAGGCAGTCCTGTATGTGCCCTGATATGTCCTATAAAGAATGGATCTTTTCTGTCCCAGATTAAACTTTGTATAGTGGAAAACAAAGAGAAATCAGCAGAAGAAGGGGAAATCCTACCAGCATTTTCAAGGGATATAATAGCATTAACTATATACTGACTATCAGAAAATAAATTAAATACCGAATCTTTAAACATCACAAAAGTTTGTAATACTGCATTAAGCTCTACCTTTTGAGCTGATTTTTTGGGTATTAAAAATGTAAAAGTTTGATGAGGTGTAACTATTGCTGCTGTACCATTATTTGACCCATCAGTGAATATATTTTGAGCATTCATGATAGGTGTTTTTCTTGTCATTTTTGGAAAAATTGCAGGATGCAATGACCAAAAAGACAATAAAGAATTAGATGGTAAGTGGTTATCAAATAAAACATTAGATTTGCACATGATTATTGCCCAAGTATTTAACTCATTAGCTAATTCATCAATTTGATTCATAGTATATGGAGTAATAATTTTATTGGGAGAAATTCCAAACACTCCCTTTGCTGCTTTTATTCCTTTGAGTATTAATTGTCCTATAGCCTCAGGATACCTAGAAAGAATAGTGTTAGGAGAATAAGATAAATGTATCCATAATAATGGACCTTCTTGCCAAAATACTCTTGTAGGAATATTTTTTGTTGGTAGTACAATAAATAATAAAGGCAAACTTATATCAATTCTATCCAAATGCATATTTTCCATATATGTTTCAATGATTTTTAATGCCTTTCTTGCTTCAGGCATTAACATTCGGGGTGAATTTGGATCTGATGGACCTTTTAGGATATCAAATAAAGGTCCCAATTCTCCTGTTGGAATACCTAGATAAGGCCTTATCCAATTTATGTCTCCTAATAACTTTTGAAAGTCATTAAGTGATTTGAGTTGATCTACTCGTATTTGAATTTTTGGTGGATGGACCATGGTTGAGGATAATAGAACTCCTAAATAATTAATTGGAAAATTTAATTGTACTTTATCTATTGCTATCTCTAGATTATAATTTTTTAATAAGTTTGTAAGTGTGGCATAACATTCTAGCAATGTGTTTTTAGCTTTGTGTGCTAATAATACATCATCCATATAATAAAATATTTGTAGTTCAGGATTTTGATTTCTAAGTGGCTGGATTACTTTGTTAACATAAATTTGACACATAGTTGGGTTGTTAGCCATCCCTTGAGGGAGTACTTTCCATTCATATCTCTGATCAGGACCTTCATGATTTAGTGCAGGGATAGTAAATGCAAAATGTGGACTATCTTCAACATGAATTGGAATTGAAAAAAAAAACAATCTTTAATATCTATAACTAAAACATACCAAGTTTTTGGCAAAGCAGACAATTGAAAAATCCCTGATTGAGCAGGTCCCATAATGACCATTTCATTATTAATGGCTCTTAAATCTTGCAATAATCTCCATTTACCAGATTTCTTTTTGATGACAAAAATGGGAGTATTATGGGGAGATACAGAAGGTTGTATATGTCCTTCCGCTAATTGTTGTTTTACCAGATCATGGGCTACTTGTATCTTTTCTTTAGTTAAGGGCCACTGAGGAACCCATACTGGTCTTTCTAATTTCCATGTAATTTTTATTGTCTCAGTGGCCCTTTGTGAAAATCCAACCCATGTCTGTCTGTTCCTTGATTTATTTGTATTGGTGCTGCTATACCTTCTTCTTGTTTTTCTAATCTTTTTCCTTTCCTAAAACCTTGTCTAGCCATAATAATGGGTGCATTTTGATTGATATTATTTGTTAATGTCAAACCTAATTGATCTAGGACATCTCGTCCCCATAAATTTACGGGAAGATGATCCAATACATATGGCTGTATAGTTCCTTCACATCCTTCAGGATCCTTCCAATCTAATACCATTGCACTTCTATTGGGATTAGTCGTCATTCCTAGGCCTCGAAGTGTTTGAGTGGCTTGTTGTAATGGCCAATGTTTTGGCCATTCTTGACGAGAGATAATGCTAAGGTCTGCACCTGTATCCAGTAGCCCATTAAATTCATGTCCTTGAATATTTAGTTTTAGCATGGGGCGAGAATCTAAATTTAAAGAAAGCATAGCCCAATCTACACCTGTGGAGCCTAATCCCTTGGAACTTATTTCTACAGCATGACTTGAAAATTTATCATGTAGGCTTGGTATTATTAGCAACTGTGCTATTCTATTTCCTGGTGAAATTATTGATATACCCTTTGGAGAACTGGCTATAATTTTTATTTCACCTTGATAATCGGAATCAATTACCCCAGGACTAATCAAAAGTCCTTTCAGAGTAGAAGAGCTGGGTCACAATAATAAGCCTACTGTTCCTTTGGGAAGAGGTCCTTTCACCCCTGTGGGAATGATTTGAACTCCCATCTCTGGAGTTAGTACTGATTTGGCGGAGGCGCAGATGTCCAACCCTGCGCTCCCTCTGGTTTGTCTGATGAGGGATCTGATGTCCTGGGCACTGCTCTGATGGGGTTGCTGGGGTTGCTGGGTTCCTCCAGTGCTCCATATATTTGTGGTTTGGGGCCCCGGAGCATTGGGGCCCCCTGTCCATTTTTTGGCAACGGAGCCCGATGCCTTTGTCCATGATATTGTGGATAAACACCTTGTCCTTGTTCGTTTTTTGATAATGGAGTACCCTCTATGGTTGTTTGAGAACGGTATTCATTAGCCCAATATAAAGGAGTACCCTCTATGGTGATTTGAGAACGGCATTCATTAGCCCAATGTCTCCCTCTATGGCATCGTGGGCAAATACCTGGTATTCTACTCCTTTGATACCTAGTTTTGTTAAACCCTCCTCCTATGGGGCAATTCCTTTTAAAATGTCCTGTTTGTTCACAATTGTAGCATGTTCTTGGCCTGGAATCTAAAGCCTGTTTTACTGCAGCTGCCACAATTTGCCCTTGTTCATTAATGTCTCTGGCATCTAAAGCCTGTTTTACTGCAGCTGCCACAATTTGCCCTTGTTCATTAATGTCTCTGGCATCTAAAGCCTGTTTTACTGCAGCTGCCATGACTTGCTCTTGTTCATTAATGTCTCTACATAATTTAATATATGTGTTTAAATCTTCCTGTTTCCATGGTCTAATGATATCTCTGCACCAACTATTCGCTTGGTCATAAGCCAGTTGTTTTATTAATGGCATTGCTTGTTCTGTATTCCCAAAAACTCTGGTAGCTGTTTGAATAAGCCTATCTACAAATTCAGCTCCTTGTATTATCTTAGATAATTGACCTTGTAAACCTCCATGTCCTTGTAAAGTCTTCCATGCCTTAACTGCATTTACAGCAATTTGTAAATATACACCAGGATCATATGCAAGTTGTTGCTGCCGATCCTCATAAGGTCCCTTTCCTAAAAACATATCTAGATTTCTCTGAGGATAACCAGCTGCTTATTTTCGACTAGCCGTCTCCTTGCATAATTCCTCATTGGCAAACTTCCATAACAGGTATT
The DNA here is from genome assembly GCF_052094955.1 of Ictidomys tridecemlineatus. NCBI lineage: Eukaryota > Metazoa > Chordata > Mammalia > Rodentia > Sciuridae > Ictidomys > Ictidomys tridecemlineatus. Next base: position 24,262 of record NW_027523516.1, on the reverse strand, counting down.
GACCTCCAGTTAACACAGCTTTACAAACATTAGCCCAATCTGCTGGCGTCATGTTTAAGTTGGTAATGGATTCGACCAAGCTTACAGTGAAGGGTGCTTGAGGACCATAGGTTGTTACAGCCTCTTTTAGCTCCTTCAGTGATGTGAAATTTAAACCCTGGTGAATTCGCTGTCCTCTTACCTCAAATACAGGGCATACTTGAGATCCTGTCTCAGGATCCCAACTATCAACTGTGGGGTTTGGGGCTCTCGTAGCATATGGAGGTAGTGCTGTTGATTGGACACTTATGCCCTCTGGTAGAGGTGGTGATGTTGGTTGGACACTTTCGCTCTGTGATAAAGATGTTATTTGCAGTCTCCTGTTGTAACTTTTCCCCTGATGGCTTTTTCTGCTCTAAACTTCCTTCCTCTGTCTCACTAGCTCAAAAGACCTTCTCTTGTACTTGTATCAATATGTCTTCTCCTTCCTCTACCTTTGTCTGAACTGAAGGCTTTGGACTAAGCAAACCAGATATGTACATCCACAATGGCAATGTGCCAACTGGCAGAGTCCCTGGGTTGTTCTTTTCTATTCTTTTTAAATCTTCACCATGATGGTTCCATTGTGATATATCTAACACCTCCTCCTTAAAAAGCCATGTGCTATATTTTTGTATTATATCAACGTATGCCCTGACTACTCTTGATTTTACTGGGAAGCCTCCTTCCTCTAACAATTTACTTAACACTCTTTCAGTTTGTTTTTTACTAATTGCTTATCCCGTATTTCTACTATGATACAACCCAACAAGCTGACGCCAGACAAAACCAAGACAGAATGCAATAAAAATGGAACCACTCAAAATCATTATATCAGCCTTTCTATCCTCCTGACATGGAACCTGACATATTCATCCGTCCTTTCTCCATATCTGTTCCTCAGACGCAAATAGTTTTTCCTCAAATGTGAGTGGTTTTTCTTCCCTCTCACTCATCTCCAGGGACAGGCAAGTTAAAACAAAAATGAAGCAAAACAAGAGAGTAAACTTAGAATAGCTACCCATCCTCTCGCCCTGCCCTCAGGGGCGGGCAGTTTACTTACCCTCAGTCGCTCCCCGTGTGAGCCACCAAATGCTGAAGTATGGCTTGGCACAATTCAGGAGCCACTTGTCAAAAGAAACTAACTTTATTTTTATAACTACAAACGCCAAACAAAACAGCTCCTCAGGAAAACCTTCAGAGCCCAACTGCCACCACCAGCTTCCACAAGCCTCTCACCCCCACACCAGCCTCCCAACCTCCCACAATCCTCCTGCTCTTGAGGCCGATTGGCTGGGTTGTGTGGGCAGAGCCAAAGAAGTCCCAGCAGCTAGATGTTGTTGGGGCCGCTGTGAGCCAATCATCAGCTGGCAGTATGAAGGGTAGGGAAACAGCCCAATGAACATCACCGCAGAGGAGCCAATCAGCTATATGTTGCTGGGGCCACTGTGAGCCAATCATCAGCCGACAGCTGGAAGTTTGCTGGCAGCTGGATCATCAGCCGGCAGCTGGAAGTTTGCTGGGGCCCCTTAGGTTGTGGCTATCAACACTCTCCATTGTTGCAGTTGAACTCAAGCCGCTGCCCTTGAGTTGTGTTTGCACACTGAGGAGTCCCAGAGCAGCTGCAGAGGAAAGGCACGATGCATATTCCCAAAAGGTCAGCCCCAGACCTCTATAAATGTCCACCACAGGAAAATGAATTGTAAAAGATTTGGGGATTTTGACTCCTTCATGAGGCCACAGATACACGACAGGCAACTTTGAGAATAACAGGTCTGTTTTGTGGTGAATGGAGACCAACAGCCAGTTTTACCAAGAGCTTTCTTTGCAGCCCAGGTGCTAGTATGGAGAGCAGAAAGGGCCACACCAAAACCAGAAATCTACACCTCTCTGTGACAGTTGCTGGTAAATAGTTTATGTACCATCACAATTTTCAAAAACACTATCCCAGAATGAGGATACACCTACACCTTAAAAACATATTACAGAATATTGTACATATTTTCATTACCATTTTGATGGCATATATGTAATGACCTATCCTAGCACCTTTTCTATGTGTGTCTAAGTTTCCACAATACTACTTGTATTTCCAGAGTAGAAATAACTTCAGAGGTTATCACAAAACCTGAGGGATTTAGCATGATGCCTCCAGTACTGGAAGGAAGCCCAAAACAAAACCAGAAACCCTGGGATGCCTAAATTCATTAAGGGAGATGATATGTGTGAAAAATTACTTATGGTAAACAATAGATAATGATAAGTGTTAATCCTCTGCTTTTGATGAGCAGGACAGAAAGGAATAATTTTTAGGGAGAAAGTATAGGGACACATTTCCATTATGATACAATATAGCATAACAATAGACCTACCAAAATATCTGTTTTAAAAAAAATCATTATTGTAGAAGAAGTTATGTTTAGAAACGTATTCATTCACTAACTAGGGGTTTTCATCTTTATCTTACAACACATGGATGCTTGGGGAGGGGAGTTGCAAGCAATTTATTAACTGTAATAAATCCCTGAAGCTTGTGAGTAATTTACTTCATACACAACCCCCCTCCTTTAGAAATATTATATTTTGCGGTCACTCATAAGTGACTTCATTCTCGGTCACCTGACTTTGAGATGACTGATTGGGAAAGAAAGATGCAGAGCTGCTTGTTCTGTGGGAACTGAGCCGATGGTCTCCATAAGGGATATGTTTAGGAGACAGGAGACACTGAGTTTCTCAGAAGCCGCTGGGCTATGCTGCCTCACTTATGCCCACAGAGGCTTTATTTTTCTCAGCAAGATATCTGCACCAGAACCACTGAACAGAAATATCCTCTTGCCTCTGTTAAGTCTCTGTTAGATCCTTTAGGTCCCACACAGTACCGTCCTTAAGGAATCTTTTAAAATCTCTGCTCCATGGATGTACTTGACAGACCTTCTTCATTCTTCAAATTTTACTGAGTTCACATTTACACAAGTTGTTGCCCTAGTGTTTAGTACACAATTGAGAGGCCTAACTAGGACCTGGAGGAGCGCATATTCAAGATGGAATTAGGGGATTTGACAAGTATTAAGTGCTCCATTCCCAGATCTGCCCAAGCAAACACTAAGGGAAAATCATGATAATTTGTAGATTACATAGAATTGTTACCAAGTTTCCTGCACATATTGAGTTCATCTTCCCATTAGATTGTAAGTTGGTTGAAGGACAGTGTCAGAGACCAGCTCCAACAGGGGGTCTCAGGAGACGAACAGATGGTGAGGAGTCGGTGAAAGAGGGGGTGGAGAAACAACACAGACACCAAAGTGAAGGTGTTCATTCCAATCTTTACTTGTGAAGTTGATCATATATACTTTTCATTTTGGCAGGCTTACAGTAAGTACTTTGTGGTTACAAAACAGGAATCATTATTCAAACAAAACAAAATATTACATAGCTACAATTAGAATAGAAGAATGTATCTTGGCTAATGCATAAGCAAGCATTTGTACTTTCAGTTCGAGTTTTGCTTTGAGCTGTTTCTGCTTAGTTAACTTTTAATAATAGTTACAAATGTCCCAAAATATTGGCCTATACCTTGACTATTCTTTCTTGACTTACTGACTGGAACCGGTGCCATGGTTACGGCAAGTAGTTGATTTGTTATTACTTGTAATCAAACAAAAGTAAGAGCACAAACAATTGTGCACAGGAACAAGAAAAAGTTGCCCAGTACTAAGCACTAATCTATCTTCTTAACATTAATTTTCCTTCTCTAGATTTTAATTTAATTTCTCAAAAACTTCCTTGACAGGAATACAGGGAGTTTTTCTTTAGACATTAACAATATACACTCCACAGCTGAATCATTGCATTTAGAGCAAACAGATCTATGCTTTAGAAGTAGTTGCATTAATTGGGAAAGTCATGATTTTTCCTTTATACTTAATGGTCATATGATAAATCAGAACTATACTTATTAAAGGAATACAAAAACAAATCAGCCCATTTCCAGAAAAATACTGCGCTCCTCCAGAGGAAGGATGCCTTGCGCCATCCACCTCAGTAGGGCCTTGCTATTGCCTGAGTAAGGGGAGGGGCGCAGCAGGACAGGGTTCAAATCTTTTTCTCTTTGGGTTTCTTAGTAGATCTGGAGTAGGACTAAATTAGACCCTGTATAGGAACAAAATTGGTTTGAATTGAAACTAACCACTACCAAGAAAAGAAATTTTAAAATCCTAAATGGTAAAGAGAATTTTATATTTTGAAGAATTTTATAACTAGAAGGCTCTGACATATCGTAATAGGTAATAATTTGTCTTCCCTTTCCCCTTTATGCTAGAAGAAGCACAGGTGAAATTAAAAAAAACTGAAAGAGCTGGCACAGTGGTGCACGCCTGTAACCCAGCAGCTCAGGAGGCTGAGGCAGGAGGATAGTGAGTTCAAAGACAGCCTCAGCAAAAACAAGGCACCAAGAAACTCAGTGAGACCCTGTCTCTAAATAAAATATAAAATAGGGCTGGGGAAGTGGATCAGTGGTGAAGCCCCTGAGTTCAATCTCCGGTAACTGCCCCCCTACACACCGGCCCCCAAAAAACAGAACTGAAAGAGATGTTACATGCTGAATTGAGTGCTGAATCTCCAAGACAGGAGGGAGGCTTTTTTCTGGTGAATTTGTTAAGATTTTAAACCTACCAGTTAGGGGTAAGGGCATCCCTTCATGTTAGGTGAAAGAGCCCAGCCTCCCCCAAAGTGTGTCCTTGGACCAGCATCACTGGGAACACTTGGAACTCACTGACTGAGGCCAACTGTTCTGCACAATGACCTCTGATCATTCCCTCGGCTCCAAGCACCCACACCACATGGAAGTATATGAGGAAAACTCTGGGCCAGGCCAGATAGCTCATAGATTTCAAAGTAATAAATTCACATTGTCACAAGCACCTGAAATCATTAAGATATTTTTCTGAATAAACTGACCTTGTACTGTGTGTGTGTGTGTGTGTGTGTGTGTGTGTGTGTGTGTGTGTGTGTGTTTTAAGCAATTTACTGGGCAACATAATAATTGGATTTAAAAATTAATCATTGTTTGTGCTATTGAGATCAAATAGGAATCATTGTTTCCCTGATGTGCATAAGGGTTTTCATGATCACACCATTCTTCCTCGTTTTGGTCATGCCCATTTTTTTTTTTTTTTCGTTTGAGGAAATGAATCCTTAAGTTTAGTCAGGAAAACATTTCATTTATTGCCAAAGCAAAAAAAAAAAATTCTTCTTTTAAGACTCTAGACTTATTTATTTATATTTTGTTTATATTTAGATTTTAAAATTAGTTGTGCTTAACTGAAGCACTGACTTTCTATTGAAATGTAAATAGTTTAAGCTTTTTAAGGCCCTGAGACTTGGAATATTAATGAAAGCTGCATTGGCCTATTAATCATGTGCAATGAATTATTAAAACCAAAGACAATTATGTCTGGGCATTGAAGATAATAAGACAGTTTACTAATATATGGTATTATCATCAGGTAACAGAGTATCACTACAAATAATAGTTATTACATGATAAATTTTCTGAGTCAATTTCTTTTTTGTTTCTTAATTCATAATTGTTAATACATATTAAATGTACAAATTAAAGTACATTATGTAAATTAAAGGGATTCATTGATGTTTCCCTACTTGCATTAATATATTGTGAATTAATTTCAATTCTTTTTTCTGTAAAATAAAGATAATAGGTTATCTTATAGGTTGTTGTGTAAACGAAATAAGTTAATGCATGTAAAAGTCTTATAGGCATTTAATAAGTGTTAGATAATTTAACTAATGAGTGTCTCTATTCGTTACTCAATTTGAAAAATCCTGATTGGATTCAGGTATGTAAAATTTCATCTTTTCAAAGAAATTGACTAAGTTTTGATAGAATGGATTATCCGAAATTCAATCTAATTTTTACAGAAAACATGCCACTTTTAAACTACATTAAACAAGGTTTTTAAAGTCAGGCATTTATGTGTATTGAAGCAATCTAAGAAGACTCACACTCAAATTATTTTTCTATGAAATATGCCCTAGATGATTATGATGATTATGGTTATTATTATTGCAGAGAAGAGGGTTTACTATTAACTTGATCTAATTCCTATGCTGCATTATATAAATTCTAAGGAGCAAGTACATATTGTGTCACAAAGTGTCATTTAAGAGTTATGATTGTTAATAATGGATTCTAATGGTGACCATGATGATGATTCAATCTAATGCCCTACATTAATAAAGAGCATAGAGGATAAGGAAAATTGTTTGGGTATCATCCTTCACCCTACCCCACACCCGTGACCTACAAGAAATTAGCCAGTAAAACCAAGGAAAAACTTATATGTAGATAAAATTATATAAACATACATTGGGAGATTTTTTTAATGCCCCATAAAATTGTCCCTCCTGAACTGACCTTTATATTTAAGACCTTTACAATAGCAGTATGCACAACTTCAGAGATTGTATTTTTAAATCCCTGAACATTTACGTTTAGTTTTCCCTTTTACACATCCACAGACCATGTACCAATTTTCCATAGTAAAATCTGCTGGAACTGCCTTCTATGTGGAATTTTATTTTTTTTTTCTGAAAACATCTAGATATCTACCTACAAAAGAGATTGTCATATTGATCTTTTTGATACGGGGAGTTAAAAGAAAGTACATGTCACTGATTTCTAAATGACTTGAAGTTCATCCAGGTAGCTGATAGAGAAAACAGAGAACGTAAGAAATGTCAAGTAGATGTAGCTTCCAGCTCCATTTCAAAATTAATTTATTGTAAATCAATGCTAATAAGGTAACCTCTTGTTTAAGAAAATTATTTAGAGAAAGCGTTACCTACAACTGACCTAGATAGTGTGGTGTTTTTATTCATTTCTGGATAAACTTTTACTACAATTTTCGTGAACAACAAGTATCACAAGAATCCCTACTTTCTCTATTTCCTTCTCTACTTTCTCTATTCTCCTGGGGGATTTCATATTCACCCTTTGCTGTAACAGTTGCCTTCAAGACAATGACTCCCAAATCCACACCTTCTAGGTTCTAGGCTGTCTGTGAAGTGCATTTCCACGTGATTATCCCACAGATAAATCTTATTCAACATTTCTCAAATCAAATCTACCAAAGCCTCCTCTACATCTGCTATTCCTCACATATTCCTGTTTTCCTGAGTGATCCCACAAGCTAGCCAGCCTGCCAAAACTGATTTGTTGTTTTTACCGTGTCCTCTTCAACTAGGACTTTAAAGTTCTAAATATCCTTCTCCATGAGGGCTTCAGAGATTTTCTCCCACCTTCAACACAGCACGTCTTCAGATACAGACCACTTCATTTTGATCTTGTTTTAGCACTCAAATCACTCTTTTGAACTAAACAGGTGTGTCTAAAACCTGGGGAACCAGGTTTCACAGTTATTGACCCCTGCTCCTTGGACTCACACGCACAATTTCATGAGTGGGTCTATCTGCGTGTTCTAGACCTAGAGATCTGATGATTTTCTAAAACCCCGTCTATCTCCCTCCAGATGTCCCTGTTTTCAGTCTGCACTCACCTGAAAGAGATTTATGGTCCCCTATTGTTGATACTCTGCAATCATTGATGTCCATGCTCATACCCAAGCCTGGCTTTCAGAGACACACCAGGGCTCTCTGGTGGCCCATGGCATGGTGGGGGGTGGGACATTTTCCGAGGTTTTTATTGCCAAGTACCTTGCTTAGAAATCAGGCCTGACACAGCTTCACAGAGCCTAGTCCCGACCCCATAGGCTGATACCCTGCCACCTCCCCTGAAGTAGCAGGATCCTCAGACTGACCCAGGGCTTGGCAGCATCCACTGGTACTATCCCACCAGCCCCTTGAAGCCTAGCTGGAGTCTCCATAGAAACAGGGTACATCTCTATGAAAATGGTCTCCCTCCTCCCGCCCCAGTGTGATGCAGCTCTCAGAGAAGCTCAATAGTGAGGGTCTTTCCACTTATAGAAATTAGGATAACCAAGTGTTCTGAGCTTGTTCATCCTTAGATGGCAGATTCTTGCTATATTCTTTTAGATTTCTGCCATCAATGTTGCCTGAGATGCCAACTTGCCATCCCACTAACTATAAGACAGTGTTCTCAGTCAAGACCAATCCCACAACCAATAACACACACACACACACACACACACACACACACACACACATGCAAATGCCCATCCATCATGGTGAGCAAGGCTTTGTATCTGATATACAGACCGAATGCACCCACGATTCACATTCACTGCTTCAAACAGATCGTGATCACGAAACAACTGATGTCACTTGTAAAATGTGATATATCCTGGAGTATCACTGTGCTAATAAAAGAATTAGAGAAATGCAAAAAAATGGGAGAAAATAGTTAACCTCTTAGAGACCAAAAAAAATATTTAGATGTGGTTCCAACCAATCCTGGGTTAAAAATCATCTTGAAAAAATGCTATCACTTCTATTTTTCAATTTACTTACTTACTTACTTACTTACTTACTTACTGCAGTACCTGGGATTGAACCCAGTGGCACTCTACCATGAAGCTATATCTCCAGCCCTTTCAATTATTTGGGGCAGGGGGCCTTGCAGAGTTTCAAATTTATGATCCTCCTGCCTTAGTCTCCCAAGTACCAGGGATTACAGGCAGGTACCACTCTTCCCCATTAATTACTTATCTTTAAAATAAGGCTATGTTTAAAAATTGAACTATAATTTGTACTCAAAGAATGCACAGATCTAAAGTGTACAGGTTTATAATATTTTACATATATATGAACTACCAAAAATCAGGATATAAAACATGTCCATCACTTTAAAAAATTCCTTCACGCTTCAACTGATATCAGACCTGAGCTCCAAAAAAAAAAAAAAAAAAAAAAGACCACTATTATTACTTGACCATTATAGCTGTTATGCTAATTTTTGAACTTTATTTAAAGGAAACATACAGTACATATTTTGTATCTGGCTTCTTTCACCCAGAAAAACATTTTTGGATTTGTCAATGTTATTAATGTTTCAGTATTTGTGTTTCTGAAGTAACTGAATTATTCCACTGCATGATAAACCGTGATTTGTCTTCTGTCCTTCTGCTGAAGGCGTAACATTTGTTTGAGTTATTATGAATTTTACACAAGAATTTTTGTGAACTGTGCATTAATTTCCTTGGAAATATGCTAGGAATGGGATTTTTTGAATAGAATAACTACATATTTAACTAAATTAGAAATTACTAAATATTTTTGAAACGTAAGTGTATAGACTTCAAATTTCACCTTGAGTATCTAACAAAATAGCTAGAAAGCATGTTGTTTTCATCATTATAATAACGAAAAAGAGCAGAAGAAAATGCAAATTAATGACTTTCCTTGACTTTATTAGAGATGAAGATTATAAGGCAAACAACTAACCGAAGTCTGGGGAGAGATAAGCAACCAAAATAATCCAGGCATTTTTTTTAACTATGGGAGAACCCACTAGATACATAGAAGTTTATTTATAAGAAAACTCAAATAAAAAATAGTTAATGGATTGAAAAAGACTAAGTATAGTCTGGCTTAAGAGCATAAAGACCCAGAGGGCTATAGACATAAGATGTTTGTACTTTTTCTTTTTCTCCATGGATTCCACCAAATGCTCCCAGGAAGATAGGGAAGTATTCTGAGAAAGTGTCTTTAACGGTATCATTTTTTGGATAGGTGGAGGGACAAAGAGCAGCAACAGCAGCCAAAACTCCTCCCAGACCCATTTTCTGATTTTTTGCATAGAACTAAAGCTGTAATCTTCAGGGGCAAGAGTAACAGAAACTGTTACATTAGGACACTTAACGGAAAACCTTTGCAGCTATGGAAAGGAACAGGCCAAAATGTCTAACGTCTGGAGGAATATTATAGTAAAACAGTAGGCTCTTGGTCCAGATAGATGTGGATTAAAATCCATCTGTTGTTTACTAGATTTTGTTTGTAAAAAGTCAGCTCATCTCTATTCCTCAGTTTGTTCCTTGCTTAGGATATTAATGATGTCTATTTCACAACTGCTGAAAAAAGTTTTGAGATAATATAAGCTATGTGTCTGACTCCTTTCTCTCCTCTCTTTTCACAAACACCCTTTTCCCACTTTCAGGTTCAAGTGTGTCGGACACTTTGTGTGGGTGTTCAGCACCATCTCTGTCCTTCTGTGTTCTTCCCACACCAGAGGGACAAAAATTACGAGAACCTCATTTCCCACACTCCCCTGCCTTCAGGCCTCCATTTTAGGAGGTTCTGTGAAGATCAGCCAAACACTAGGCAGAGAGGAAGAGAAGAAAGCGGGTTCTTTGGGATCCCATAGAAGCAGCAGCAAACCAGCCCTGTAGAGGCAGGAACTAATCTTCTTGGTGCAAAAAGCTGTGTGTGCAGGCTCCTAGACAGCTGTTCCTGAATGTGGGTAACAGTAGCGTGGAATGAGCATCTCTTTCCAGGGAAGTTAGGGTTTCCATATATGGGGTGGTGTCACCTGCCCTTTTTTCCTTTTTTCTTCCAGATTTTCCAACCATTTTATAACTTTTTTCTGTGTCAACTTTCTCTACCCTAAGACATAAAGAGTTTTTCTTCATCTCCACCTGACAACGGTGGCACTGACCACAATAGTGGTTTACATCAGAGATGGTTCTAGATAACAGATCTGAGAAGGTAGGTTGATGTCTGACCTGAGGGAATTGAATATGTTGATGATATCACAGCCCATGGGAAAAAAGACCTGATAATTCCTGGTGTGCAATCACCCAACAGAGACTTTAAGTTATCATGGCCTGAAATCAAATGTCTATGGAAAACTGAGCTTTGGAATAACACCATCGACCTTCAGGGTGGGAATGAACATTACCACATGACTACAGACTGCTTTTACTGACAGGAGGGGGAGACTTACAGAAAGAAAATGATAGGTTCAAGCATTATATTCCTCCTTCAAGTCAGATTCAGATCATCAGAAATATTTTCTCTCTAGAAACTGATAAAGGTTTCTCCAGGTCTCTCTTATGTCAATTAGGACATTAATGGGGGAATGATTGAGACCCTGTTAATTAGAATGGCAAAATACCAGTGGAATTAGACAAATCTCAGAGCCTTGAACCCTGAAATCTCCATTAACCCTCTTTGCTGTCAGAAGCAGCCCCTCCTCCCCCGAGGAGACTAGCTTTCCCTAAATTGAAGACCCTATGGTGACTCTACCTGGGCAGTTGTCTTTTTTTTTTTTTAAGAGAGAGTGAGAGAGGAGAATAGAGGAGATCAGAGGGGAGAGAGAGAGAGAAAGAGAGAGAAAGAGAGAGAGAGAGAGAGAGAGAGAGAGAGAGAGAGAGAGAGAGAGAGAATTTTTAATATTTACTTTCTAGTTCTCGGCTGACACAACATCTTTGTTGGTATGTGGTGCTGAGGATCGAACCTGGGCCATACGCGTGTCAGGCAAGCGCACTACTGCTTGAGCAACATCCCCAGCCCAATTGTCTTTAAGATGCTCATCCATCATCCCACATTGTGACCAGACTCTTAATTGGGGTCTGATCTTAGAACGCCTCAGGTAAGAGTATAAAATGTAGCCCAGGAGAGTACAAGGGTCACACGAAAATAAAAGGTAAATATTTTACTGTATTTTGTTAATAGGAGCCTTAAGAATATATAAGAGAATTGTTTGAGTCTTCTAGACGAAAGAAGTCAGGACATATTGCTGGATCATCTTGAATGCAGTCACAGGGACGTAATCACCAGAAATGTTAGGGCCAAGGATTTTCCTGAGCCACGGGGAGTGGCTATTAGACTCTCTTTGGTTGATGGACTGAAATCTGAACTCAGTGTTTTCTTAAGTTTAATGACCAATATGATCCTGGAATAATAGAGAGGATGGTGATCAGAAATAAATAAGATGTTGGATGGCGTTTTATGTGACCCCTTCCCTGGCCTCACAGCTGGATCTGGAGGAGGGCCTGGAGCACCAGCCTTCGCCAAGTCCTCGTGGACATGCGTTCAGAAGGCAGCACCAGATCCTTGTGAAACCCGCAGCCACTGTTCTCAGCAGCCTGGGAAGACATTAACAGATGGCATCGTTGAAACTGGCTCCCTGATTTCAGTGAGAATAAAGGGACCCTGAAGTAGAAGAGGCATGTGGTGGAGCAGTGATCAGAACATTTGAATCTGTAGAGATTTTTGACAGTGGTAAATGATCGTGGTATTTATAGATGGGAAAAAATGGGCACCCTCCTAAAATAGTGCCTGTCCCATGTAGTGTGAAACTCTTCTTTTCATGCTTCATTGGTGCATTGTAGTGGTCCATAATGGTGGGATTTGCTGACACATATTTGAACATGCACACAAAATAACCGTGAACTTTGGCCAATATCATTCCAATATTTTCCTTTTCCTCACCTCCTCCACTGGTTCCTTGACTCTACTGATCTTCCTTCAACTTTCATGATGAGACTCCCTTCCCAACTTTTTTTTTTCTTTTCCCCCTCTAGCGTTAACAGAGGAAAAAACATACGGCCCTTAACTTTCTGAGTTGCTTATTTCCCTTAATGTTCTGAAGATCCATCCATCTTCCAGCATGACATAATTTCATTCTTCTTTATGGCTGAATGAAATTCCAGTGTGCATATACCAGATGTTCTTTATCCATTCGTCCACTGATGTCACCTTGGCTGGTTCATGGGCATGTATGTGTCATTATAGTATGATGACTTCGATCCGCTGTGATAAATACCAAGCAGAGATAGAGCTGGGTCGCAGGGTGGTTCATGGCTACTCCTGAGGAGACTCCATCCCGATTTCCATGGTGGTTGTGCTGATTTACATGCCCACCCACAGAATGAGAGTGCTCCTTTCACTCCAATTCTCTCCTTTTCACACTCATTTCTGTTTGTATTCTTCGTGGTTGCCTTTGAAACTGAAGTGAGATGAAATCTCAGGGTAGTCCTGACTTGCAAGTATTTTCATATATTTGTTGGCCACTCACATATTTTCTTCTAAGTCGTGTCTTTTTAGTTCATTTAGTTTCCCATTTGTTAATTGTGTTATTTGATAATTGGGTTATTTAATAATTGTGGGTTTGATGTTAAGTTTTTTGAGTTCTTTATTAATATTCTGAATATTAATCCTCTTTTAGAAAAACACCTCATAAAGATTTTCTCCCTTTCTGTAGGTTCTGTCTTCATATTCTTATTGTCTCCTTATCTGTGCAGAACCTTCTTAATTTGATGCCATCCTATTAGCTAACTTTTGGTGTTATCTCCTGAGCTTTGGCATCCTATTGAGAAAGTCATTGCCTCTGCCTGTAGGTTGGAGTACTGACTTTGTTCTTTCCTAGAAACTGCATAATTTCTGGTCTACTTCCTGGGTCTTTAACGCATTTTGAGTTAATTTTTTGTAGGGTGAGCGATAGTTCTGGTCTCATTCTTCTGCATTTGGACAGAGTTGTAGAAGGATTGTTTTAGAGAGTAAATGTTAAAGACTGGGGTGCAGAAGAAATGTTGCAGAGAACAGAAGTTGGAGACTGAGGTGCAGAAGGACTGTTACAGAAAGCAGAGTTTGGAGACTGGGGTGCACAAGTATCGTTACAGAGAGCAAAATTTTCAGACTGAGGTGCAGAAGGACTGTTGCAAAGAGCAGATGTTGAAGACTGGGGTTCAGAATTACTGTTGCAGAGAGCAGAGTTTGGAGACTGGGGTGAAGAAGGATCGTTGTAGAGAGCATAGGCTGGAGACTGGTGTGCAGAAGGACTGTTACAGAGAGCAAAGTTTGGAGACTCGGTTGCAGAAGAATCTTACAGAAAGCAGAGTTTGGAGACTGAGGTGCAGAAGGACTGTAACAGAGAGCAGAGTTTAGAGACTGTGGTGCAGAAAGACTGATACAGAAAGCAGAGTTTGGAGACTAGGGTGCAGAAGGACCATTGCAGACTGCAGAAGTTGGAGACTGCAGTACAGAAGGATTGTTACAGAGAGCAGAGATTGAAAATTGGGGAGCAGAAGGACTGTTTCAGAGAACAGAAGTTGGAGACTGGGTTGGAGAAGGAATGTTAAAGAGAGCAGAGTTTGGAAAATGGGGTGCAGAAGGACCTTACAGAGAACAGAAGTTGGAGACTGGGGTGCAGAAGGAGTGTTAAGGAGAGGAGACGTTGGAGACTGGAGTGCAGAAAAATCGTTGCAGAGATTAGAGGTTGGAGACTGGGGTGCAGAAGGACGGTTGCAGAGAGCAGAGGATGGAGACTTAGGTGCAGAAAAACTGTTACAGAGAGAACAGGTTAAACACTGGGTGCAGAAGGAATGTTGCAGAAAGCAGAGGTTGGAGACTGAGATGCAGAAGGACTGTTACACAGAGATAACGATGGAGATTGGGGTGAAAAATTATGATACAAAAAGCTGAGGTGGGAGCCTGGGGTGCAGAAGGACCGTTAAAGAGAGCAGAGGTTAAAGACTGGCGTGCAGAAGGACTGTTTCAGAGAGCAGAGTTTTGAGACTGGGGTGCAGAATGCCTACTACAGAGAGCAGAGGTTGGAAAGTGGCTTGCAGAAGGACTGTTATAGAGAGCAGACTTTTGAGGCTGGGTTCCTGAAGAACTGTTATAGAGAGCAGAGTTTTGAGGCTGTGTTTCAGAAGAATCTTACAGAGAGCAGAGGTTGGTTACTGAGGTGCAGGACGACTGTTACAGAGAGCAGTGGTTGACGACTGGGGTGCAGAAGGATCGTGCAGAGAGCAGAGGTTTCAGACTGAGGTGCAGAAGGACTGTCAAGAGAGCAGAGGATGGAGACTTAGGTGCAGAAGGACGGTTACAGAGAGCAGAGTTTGGTCACTTAGGTGCAGTAGGACTATTACAGAAACAGAGGTTGGAAACTGGGGTGCAGAAGGACCGTTACAGAGAGCAAAGTTTGGAGACTGCAATATACAAAGACTGTAACAGAGAGCGGAGATTGGATAATATGGTGCCAAAGGACTGTTACAGAGAGCAGAGGTTCGAGACTGGGGTGCAGAAGGACTGTTACAGAGAGCAGAGTTTGAAGACTGGGGTGTAGAAGGACTGGTGCAGAGATCAGAGGTTGGAGACTTGGGTGCAGAAGTACTGTTGCAGTGAGAAGAATTTGGAGACTGAGGTGCAGAAGGACTGTTGCAGATAGCAGAGTTTGGAACCTGGGGTGAAGAAGGACTGTTGCAGGGAGTAGGTGTTTAAGACATGGGTGCAGAAGGACTTTCGCAGAGAGTAGAATTTGGAGACTGAGGTGCAGAAGACTTTTGGCTATAGCAGAGGTTGGAGCCTGGGGTGCAGAAGGACTGATACAAAAAGCAGAGGTTGAGGACTGAGGTGCAGAAGGACCATTACAGACAGCAGAGTTTTGAGACTGCAATAAAGGAGGACTGTTACAGGGAACAGACGTTGGAGACTGAAGTGGAGAAGAACTCTTTCAGAGTGCTGACGTTGGAGACTGGTGTGCAGAAGAACTGCTGCAGAGAGTAGAGGTAAGAGACTGAAATGCAGAAAGATAGAAGAGTTTGGAGACGAGGGTGCAGAAGGACTGATACAGAAAGCAGAGTTTGGAGTCTGGGCTGAAGAAGGCTGTTACAGAGAGAAGAGTTTGGAGACTGGGTACAGAATGGCTGTTACAGAGAGCAGAGTTTGGAGACTGGGTTGCAGAAGAATATTACATAGAGCAGAGTTTGGAGACTGCGGTGAAGAAGGATTGCTACAGAGAGTAGAGGTTGGCGACTGGGGTGCAGGAGGATTATTGCAGAGAAGAGAGGTTGGAGACTGGTGTGCAGAAGGATCATTGCAGAGAGCAGAGGTTGGAGACTTGGGTGCAGAAGCACAGTTGCAGAAAGCAGATGTTGGAGACTGGGATGCAGAAGGATCGTTGCAGAGAGCAGAGATTGGAAACTGGGTTGCAGAGGGACTGTTACACAGAGCAGAAGTTGAAGACTGGAGTGTAGAAGGACTGTTGTTGAGAGCAGAGTTTGGAGACTGGGGTGCAGAAAGACTGTTGCAGATAGCAGATGTTGGAAACTGGGGTGAAGAAGGACTGTTGCAGGGAGCAGGTGTTTGAGATATGGGTGCAGAAGGACTTTTGCAGAGAGTAGAATTTGGAGACTGAGGTTCAGAAGGACTGTTACAGAGAGCAGAGGTTTTAAACTGGGGTGCAGAATAACTGACACAGAAAGTAGAGTTTGGAGACTGGGGTGCAAAAGTACTGTTAAAGAGAGCAGAGTTTGTAGACTGGGGTGCAGAAGGACGGATGCAGAGAACAGAGGTTGGATACTGGGGTGCACAAGGGCCGTTGCTGAGAGATGAGGTTGGAGACTGAGGTGCAGAATGACTGTTACAGAGAGCAAAGATTGGAGAACGGGGTGCAGAAGGATCTTAAAGAGAGCAGACGTTGGAGACTGGGATGCAGTAGGATCGTTGCAGAGAATAGAGGTTGGAGACTTAGGTGTAGAAGGACTTTTGCAGAGAGCAGAGGTTGGAGAGTGGGGTGCAGAAGGCCTGTTACGAAGAGCAGAGTTTGGAGACTGGGTTTCAGAAAACGTGTTACAGAGAGCAGATGTTGGAGACTGGGGTGCAGAAAGATTGTTACAAATAGCACAGTTTGGAGACTGTTGTTTAGAAGGGTTGTCGCAGAGAGAAGAAGTTTTAGACTGAGGCTTAGAAGGACTGTTACAGAGAGCAGAGGTTGGAAATTGGGATTTAAAAGGACCGTTATAGAAAGAAGAAGTTGGAGACTGCCGTACAGAAGGACTGGGGTGCAGAAGGACTGTTAAAGATAGCACAATTTCGAGACTGGGTTTCAGAAGGATCTTACAGAGAGCTTTTTGTAAACTGAGGTTCAGAAGGACTGTTACAGAGGGCAAAGTTTGGAAACTCGGGTGCAGATGAATTTTTGAAGAGAGCCGAGTTTTCAGACTGAGGTGCAGAAGGACTGTTTCAGAGAGCAGAGTTTGGAGACTGGGGTGCAAACGGCCTGTTACAGAGAGCAGAGTTTGGAGACTGAGGTTCAGAAGGACTGTTACAGAGAGCAGATTTTGGAAACTGGGATGTAGAAGGACCATTGCAGAGAGCAGAGGTTGGAACCTGGGGAGAAGAAGGATCGTTTCAGAGAGCAGATGTTGAAGACTGGGTGCAGAAAGACTATTACAGAGAGCAGAGGTTGGAGACCGAGGTGTAGAAAGATCATTTTCAGTGCAGAGGTTTGAGACTGGGGTGCAGAAGGACTGTTACAGATTGCAGAACTTGGAGACTTTGATGCAGAAAGACTTTTACAGAGAGAAGAGTTTGGAGACTGGGGTACAAAAGGATTTTTACAGATAGTAGAGAATAGAGACTGGGGTGCAGAAGGATCCTTGTAGAGAGCAGAGGTTGGAGAATTAGGTGCAGAAAGATCGCTACAGAGAGCAGAAGTTGAAGACTGGGGTGCAGCAGGACAGTTACAGAGAGCACAGGTTGGAGACTTGGGTGCAGAAGAAATGTTGCAGAGAGCAGAGGTTGCAGACTGGGGTGCAGAAGTACTGTAGCAGAGAGGAGAGGTTGGAGACTGGGGTGCAGAAGGACTGCTACAGAGAGCAGTTGTTGGAGACTGGAATGCAGGAGGATCATTTCAGAGAGCAGAGGTTGGAGCCTGTGGGTTAGAAGGACTGTTGCAGAGAGCAGAGGTTGGAGACTGAGGTGCAGAAGGATCTTTGAAGAGAAAAGATGTTGGAGACTGAGGTGCAGAAGGCCTGTTACGGAGAGCAGAGTTTGGATATTGGGATGCAGAAAGACTGATACAGAAAGCAGAGGTTGGAGATGGGGTGCAGAAGGTCCCTTACAGAGAACAGAGGTTTGAGACTGCGGTACAGAAGGACTGTTACAGAGAGCAGAGGTTAGAGACTGGGGTGCACTATAAATGTTGTAAAGAACCGAGGTTGGAGACTCTGGTGCTGAAGGACCATTGCAGAAAGCATATGTTGGAGACTGGGTTTCAGAAGGATCTTACAGAGAGCAGAGTTTGGACACTGAGGTGCAGAAGGACTGTTGCAGAGAGCAGAGGTTCGAGATTGGGGCGCAGAAGGACTGTTGAAGAGAGCAGAGGTTGGAGTCTGTGGTGCAGAAGGTCTGTTACAGAGAGCAGAGTTTGGTGACTTCGATCGAAAAGTACTTTTGCAGAGAACAGATTTTAGAGACTGGGGTGAGGAAGGATTGTTGCAGAGAGCAGAGGTTGAAGACTGGGGTGCAAAAGGACTGTTTCAGAGAGCAGATGTTTCAGAGTGAGGTGCAGTAGGACTTTTACAGAGAGCAGAGTTTGGAGACTGAGGTGCAGAAGGACTGTTACAGAAAGCAGAGTTGGGAGACTGTGGTATAGAAAAACTCTTACAGAAAGCAGAGGTTGGAGACTCGGGTGCAGATGGAATGTTACAGAGAGCACAGGTTGGAGACTGAGGTGCAGAGGGATAGATACAGAGAGCAGAGTTTTGAGACTGGGGTTCAGAAGGACTGATACAGAAAGCAGATTTTGGAGAATGGGGTTCAGAAGGACTGTTTTGGAGAGCAGAGGTTTGAGACTGCGCTACAGAAGGAATGTTACAAAGAACAGAGTTTGAATACTGGGGTTCAGATGGACTGTTAAGGAGGACAGAAGTTGGAGACTGTGGTGCCGCACCCTCGCAGACAGCAGAGGTTGGAGACTGCAATAGAGAAGAAATGTTTGAGAGAGCACATTTTGTAAACTGGAGTGCAGAAAGGTCTTACAGAGAGCAGAGGCTGGAGTCTGTGGTGCAGAAGGACTGTTGCAGAGATTAGAGGTTGGAGACTAGGGTCCAGAATTATCGTTGCAGAGAGCAGAGTTTGGAGACTGAGGTGCAGAAGGACTGTTGCAGAGAGCAGAGGTTGGAGACTGGGTGCAGAAGGACTGTCCCAGAGAGCAGACCTTGGAGACTGGGGTGCAGAAGGACTGTGGCAGAGAGCAGATTTTAGAGACTGGGGTGCAGAAGGACTGTTACACAGAGCAGAGGTTGGAGACTGAGGTGCAGAAGGACTGTTACAAAAAGCAGTGTTTGGAGACTGGGGTGCAGAAGTACTGTTACATAGAGCAAAGTTTTGAGACTGGGGTCTTGATGGATCTTACAGAGAGCAGAGTTTTGAGACTGGGTTGCAATAGGACTGTTGCAGAGAGCAGATTCTGGAGACTGGGGTGGAGAAGAATCGTTGCAGAGAGAAGAGGTTGGAGACTGGGGTGCAGAAGGCCTGTTACAGAGAGCAGATTTTGGAGACTGGGTGGCAGAAGTCATGTTACAGAGAGCATAGTTTGGAGACTGTTGTGCAGAAGGACTGTTACAGAGTTCAGAGTTTAAAGACTGGGTTGTAGAAGGATCTTATAAAGAACAGAATTGGGAGAATGAGATGCAGTACGACTGTTACAGAGACCAGAAGTAGGAGACTGTGGTGCAGAAGGGTCGTTGCAGTGAGCAGACTTTTCAGAGTGAGGTGCAAAAGGACTGTTGCAGAGAGCAGATATTGGAGACTGCGTTGTAGAAGGACTGTTGCAGAGATCAGAGGTTGGAGACTTTGGTGAAGAAGGATTGTTGCAGAGAGCAGAGGTTGGAGACCGGTGGGCAGAAGCACTGTTACAGAGAGCAGAGTTTCAAACTGGGTTGCAGAAGGATCTTACAAAGAGCAGAGGTTTCAGACAGGGGTGCAGAAGGATTGTTACAGAGAGCAGAGGTTGGAGACTGCAGTCCAGAAAGACTCTCTCATAGAGCAGACGTTGAAGACTAGGGTCCAGAAAGATCGTTGCAGAAAGCACAGTTGGAGACTGGGGTGTAGAAGGACTGTTGCAGAGAGCAAATTTTGGAGAATGGGGTGCAGACGGACTGTTGCAGAGAGCAGAGTTTGAAAAGTGGGGTTCAGAAAGACTGTTGCAGAGAGCAGAGGTTGGAGAATGAGGTGCAGAAAAACTGTTACAGAGAGCAGATGTTGGAGAATGAGGTTTGGAGACTGGGGTGCAGAAGGACTGTTACAGAGAGTAGAGGTTAAAGACTGGTGTTCAGATAGATCTTACAGAGAGCAGATTTTGGAGACTTTGGTGCAAGAGAACTGTTGCAGAGAGCAGAGGTTGGAGACTGGTGTGAAGAAGAATCTTTGCAGAGAGAAGGGTTTGGAGACTGGGTTGCCGAAGTCCTGTTACGGAGAGCAAACGTTGGAGACTGTTGTGCAGAAGGACGTTTACCAAGTGCAGAGGTTAAAGACTGGGTTGCAGAAGGATCTTAAAGAGAGCAGAGTTGGGAGTCTGAGGTGCAGAAGGTTCGTTGCATACAGCAGAGTTTTCCGACTGAAGTGCAGAATGACTGTTGCAGAGAGCAGATGTTGGAGAATGGGGTGCAGAAGGACTGTTGCAGAGAGTAGACACTGGAGACTGGGGTTAAGAAGGATCGTTTCAGAGAGCAGAGTTTGGAGACTGGTGTGCAGAAGGATTGTTAAAGAGAGTAGCGTTTGGAGACTGGGTTTTAGAAGGATGCTACAGAGAGAAGAGGTTGTAGACTGAAGTGGAGAAGGACTGTTACAGAGAGTAGAGTTTGGAGACTCAGGTTCAGAAAGATAGATACAGAGAACAGCGGTTGGAGACTGCGGTTCAGACAGACTGATACAGAAAGCAGAGGTTGGAGACTGGGGTGTAGAAGGACCGTTACAAAGATCACAGGTTGGAGACTGCGGTACAGAAAGACTGTTACAGAGACCAGATGTCGGAGACTGGGGAGCAGAA
Organism: Ictidomys tridecemlineatus; assembly: GCF_052094955.1. Classification (NCBI taxonomy): domain Eukaryota; kingdom Metazoa; phylum Chordata; class Mammalia; order Rodentia; family Sciuridae; genus Ictidomys; species Ictidomys tridecemlineatus. Next base: position 3,471 of record NW_027523516.1, on the reverse strand, counting down.
GGACTGTTGCAGAGAGCAGAGTTTGGAGACTGGGGCGGAGAAGGAATGTTACAGAGAGCAGAGTATGGAATCTGTAGTGCACAAGAATCTAACAAAGAGCAGAGGTTGGAGACTGTGGTGCAGAAGGACTGTTGAAGAGAGCAGAGGTTGGAGAATGAGGTGCAGAAAAACTGTTACAGAAAGCGGAGATTTGAGACTTGGGTGCAGAAGCACTGTTACAGAGAGCAGAGGTTGGAGACTGGGGTTCAGATGGATCTTACAAGGAGCAGATTTTGGAGACTGTGGTGCAAGAGGACTGTTTCAGAGAGCAGAGGTTGGAGACTGGTATGAAGAAGAATCCTTGCAGAGAGAAGAGTGTGGAGACTGGGGTGCAGAAGGGCTGTTACAGAGAGCAGTGGTTGGATACTGGGTTGCAAAAGTCCTGTTACAGAGAGCAGAGGTTGGAGTCTGTTGTGCAGAACGACGATTACCGAGTGCAGAGTTTATAGACTGGGTTCCAGAAGGATCTTAAAGTGAGCAGAGTTGGGAGTCTGAGGTGCAGAATGTTCATTGCATACAGCAGAGATTTCCGACTGAAGTGCAGAATGACTGTTGCAGAGAGCAGATGTTGGAGACTGGGGTGCAGAAGGACTCTTGCAGAGAGCAGACACTGGAGACTGGGGTTAAGAATAATCATTTCAGAGAGCAGAGGTTGGAGACTGGTGTGCAGAAGGATTGTTAAAGAGAGTAGCGTTTGGAGACTGGGTTTTAGAAGGATGCTACAGAGAGCAGAGGTTGTAGAATGAAGTGGTGAAGGACTGTTACAGAGAGTAGAGTTTGGAGACTCAGGTGCAGAAGGATAGATACAGAGAACAGCGGTTGGAGACTGCGGTTCAGACAGACTGATACAGAAAGCAGAGGTTGGAGACTGGGGTGTAGAAAGACCTTTACAAAAAGCACAGGTTGGAGACTGCGGTACAGAAAGACTGTTACAGAGACCAGATGTAAGAGACTGGGGAGCAGAAGGACTGTTGCAGAGAGCAGAGTTTGGAGACTGGGGTGGAGAAGGAATGTTACAGAGAGCAGAGTATGGAATCTGTAGTGCACAAGAATCTTACAAAGAGCAGAGGTTGGAGACTGTGGTGCAGAAGGACTGTTGAAGAGAGCAGACATTGGAGACTGGGGTCCAGAAAGAGTGTTGTAGAGAGCAGAGGTTGGAGACTGTGGTGCAGAAGGACTGTTGCAGAGAGCAGACATTGGAGACTGGGGTTAAGAAGGATCGTTTCAGAGAGCAGAGGTTGGAGACTGGTGTGCAGAAGGATTGTTACAGAGAGTAGAGTTTGGAGACTGTGTTTTAGAAAGATGCTACAGAGAGAAGAGGTTAAAGACTGAAGTGGAGAAGGATAGATACAGAGAACAGCGGTTGGAGACTGCAGTTCAGACAGACTGAAACAGAAAGCAGAGGTTGGAGACTGGGCTGAAGAAGAACCCTTACAAAGAGCACAGGTTGGAGACTGCGGTACAGAAGGACTGTTACAGAGACCAGATGTTGGAGACTGGGGAGCAGTAGGACTGTTGCAGAGGACAGAGTGTGGAGACTGGGCTTGAGAAGGAATGTTACAGAGAGCAGAGTATGGAATCTGGAGTGCACAAGAATCTTACAAAGAGCAGAGGTTGGAGACTGTGGTGACGAAGGACTGTTAAAGAGAGCAGACGTTGGAGACTGGGGTCCAGAAGGAGCATTGCAGAGAGTAGAGTTTTGACACTGGGGTGCAGAAGGACTGTTACAGAAAGCACATGTTTTAGACTGGGGTGCAGAAGGACTGTTACAGAGAGAAGAGGATGGAGACTGAGGTGCAGAAGGACTGATACAGAGAGCAGAGTTCGGAGACTGGGGTGCAGGAGGACTGTTACAGAGAGCAGAGGTTAAAGACTGGGTTTCAGATGGATCTTAGAGATAGCAGAGTTTGGAGACTGGGGTGCAAAAGGACTGTTGCAGAGAGCAGATGTTGGAGACTGGGGTGGAGAAGAATCATTGCAGAGAGAAGAGGTTGGAGACTGGGGTGCAGAAGGCCTGTTACAGAGAGCAGAGGTTAGAGACTGGGTTGCAGAATGATGTTAAAAAAAGAAGAGTTTAAATACTTAGGTTCAGATGGACTGTGACAGAGAGTAGAGGTAGGAGACTGGGACGCAGATCGGTCGTTGCAGATAGCAGAGTTTTCAGACTGAAGTGCAGAAGAACTGTTGCAGAGAGCAGATGTTTGAGACTGGGGTGCAGAAGGATTGTTACAGAAAGCAGAGGTTGAAGACTGGAATGCATAAGGATCTTACAGAGAGCAGAGGTTCGAGACTAGGGTGCAGAAGCACTGTTGCCAAGAGCAGAGTCTGGAGACTCGGTTGCAGAAGGGTCTTACAAAGAGCAGAGTTAGGAGACTGAGGTGCAGAAGGATCATTGCAGAGAGCACAGATTTCAGACTGAGTTGCAGAAGGACTGTTGCAGAGAGCAGATATTGAATACTGGGATGCAGAAGGACTGTTGCAGAGAGCAGGTGTTAAAGATTGGGGTGAAGGAGGGTCATTGCAGTGAGCAGAGTTTTCAGACTGAGGTGCAGAAGGAATGTTGCAGAGAGCAGATGTTGGAGACTGGGGTACAGAAGGATTGTTGCAGAGTGCAAAGGTTGGAGACTTTGGTGAGAAAGGATCTTTGCAGAGAGCAGAGGTTGGAGACCGGTGTGCAGAAGCAGTGTTACAGAGAGCAGAGTTTGGAGACTGGGTTTCAGAAGAATATTACACAGAGCAGAGGTTGCAGACAGGAGTTTAAAAGGATTGTTACAGAGAGCAGAGGTTGAAGACTTTGGTGCAGAAGGACTGAAACAGAGAGCATAGGTTGGAATCTGAGTTGTAGAAGGACTGTTACAGAGAGCAGAGTTTGGAGACTGCGGTATAAGACTGTTACCGAGAGAAGAGGTAGGAGACTGGTGTGCAGAAGGACTCTTACATAGAGAACAGTTTGGACACTGAGGTGCAGAAAGATAGATACAGAGAACAGAGGTTGGAGACTGGGGTTCCGAAAGACTGATACAGAAAGCAGAGTTTGGAGACTGCGGTATAGAAGGAACGTTACAAAGAGCAGAGGTTGGAGACTGCGGTACAGAAGGACTGTTACAGAGAGTAGATCTTGGAGACTGGGGAGCAGAAGGACTGTTGCAGAAGACAGAGGTTTGAGACTCCGGTGAAGAAGGAATGTTACAGAGAGCAGAGTTTGGAAACTAGAGTGCAGAAGGATCTTACAAAGAGAAGAGTTTTGAGACTGTGTTGCAGAAGGGCTGTTGCAGAGAGCAGACGTTGAAGACTGGGGTCCAGAATGATCGTTGCAGAGAGCAGAGTTTTGAGACTGGTGTGCAGAAGGACTGTTCCAGAGAGCAGACGTTGGAGACTGGGGTGCAGAAGGACTGTGGCAGAGAGCAGATTTTAGAGACTGGGGTGCAGAAT
>NW_027523515.1:0-46185 GCF_052094955.1 Ictidomys tridecemlineatus | reverse complement strand
AAGGACTGTTGCAGAGAGCAGAGTTTAGAGACTGAGGTGCAGAAGGATCTTTGCAGAGAGAAAAGTTTGAAGACTGGGTGCAGAAGGCCTGTTACAGAGAGCAGAATTTGGAGACTTGGGTGCAGAAGACCTGTTACAGAGAGCAGAGTTTGGAGACTGGGTGCATAAGGTTTGTTACAGATAGCACAGTTTGGAGACTGGGGTGCAGAAGGATCGTTGCAGAGAGCAGAGGTTTCAGACTGAGGCTTAGAAGGACTTATACAGAGAACAGAGTTTGGAATCTGAGGTTCACAAGGACTGTAACAGAAGCAGAGGTTGGCAATTCGCGTGTAGAAGGGCCGTTATAGAGAGAAGAGGTTAAGACTGTGGTACAGAAGGACTGTTACAGAGAGCAGAGTTTGAAGACTGGGGTGCAGAAGGACTGTTGTAGAGAGCAGATGTTGGAGACTGAGGTGCAGTAGGACTGTTACAGAGAGCAGAGTTTTTAAACTGGGGTGAAGAATAACTGATATGGAAAGTAGAGTTTGTAGTCTAGGGTATAGAAGGACTGTTACAGAGAACAGGTTTTGTAGCCTGGGGTGCAGAAGGACTGTTGCGGAGAACAGAAGTGGAGACAGTGGTGCAGAAGGGCCGTTGCAGAGAGATGAGGTTGGGTACTGAGGGGCAGAAGGCCTGTTACAGAGAGGAGAGTTTGGACACTGGGTTGCAGAAGACCTGTTACAGAGAGCAGAGGTTGGAGACTTGGGTGCAGAAGGATTGTTATAGATAGCACAGTTTGGAGACTGGGGTGTAAAATTATCTGTACAGAGAGCAGAGCTTTTAGACTGATTCATAGAAGGACTGTTACAGAGAGGAGAGGTTGGAGTCTGAGGTCCAAGAGGACTGTTATAGAAAGAAGAGGTTGGTATTGGGGTGCAGATGGACCGTTACAAAAAGAAGAGTTTGGAGACTGCGATACAAAAGGACTATTACAGAGTGCAGAGGTTGGAGACTGGGTAAAAGAAGGATCGTTTCTGAGAGCAGATGTTGGAGACTGGGGTGCAGAAGGACTGTTAGAGAGAGCAGAGGATGGAGACTGAGTTGCAGAAGGACAGTTACAGAGAGCACAGGTTGGGAGAGTGGGTGCAGAATAAATGTTGCAGAGAGGAGAGTTTGGAGACTTGGGTGCATAAGGACTGATGCAGAGAGCAGAGTTTCGAGACTGGGGTGCAGAAGTATCGTTGCAGAGAGCAGAGGTTGGAAACTAAGGTGCAAAAGAACTGATACACAGAGCAGAGGTTGGAGACTGGGGTTAAGAAAGACCGTTACAGAGAGAAGAGTTGGAAACTCCAGAAGAGAAGGACTTTTACAGAGAGCAAAGTTTGGAGACGGTGATGCAGAAGGACTGTTGCAGAGAACAGAGGGTGGAGACTGGGGTGCAGAAGGATTCTTACAGAGAGCAGAGTTTGGAGACTGGGGTGCAGAAGAACTGTTGCAGCGAGCAGATGTTGGAGACTGGGGTGAAGAAGGTCTGTTAGAGAGAGCAGAGTTTGGAGACTGAGGTGCAGAAAGATCATTTCAGAGAGTAGAATTGGAGACTGGGGTGCAGAAGGACCGTTACAGATTGCAGAGGTTAGAGACTGAGGTGCAGAAGGACTTTTACAGAGAGCAGATTTTGGATACTGAAGTGCAGAAGGACTGTTACAAAGAGCAGAGTTTGGAGACTGAGGTGCAGAAGGATTGTTATAGAAAGCAGAGTTTTGAGACTGAAGTGCACAAGGACTCCTACAGAGAACAGAGGTTGGAGACTGGGGTGCAAAAGGATCATTGCAGAGAGCAGAGGTTGGAGACTGAGGAGCAGAAGGATCGTTGGAGAGAGCAGAGGTTTCAGACTGTGATGCAGAAAGATCGTTACAGAGAGCAGAGGTTGGAGACTTGGGTGCTGAAGGACAGTTACAGAGAGCACAGATGGAGACTGGGGTGCAGAAGAAATGTTGCAGAGAGCAGAAGTTTGAGACTGAGGTGCAGAAGGACTGTTACTGAGAGCCGAGGTTTGAGACTGGGTGAAGAAGAACTGATACAGAAAGCTGACGTTGGAGACTGGGGTGCAGAAGGACCTTTACAGAGAGCAGAGGTTGCAGACTGCGGTACAGAAGGACTGTTACAGAGAGCAGAGGTTGGAGACTTGGGTGCAGAAGGACTGATGCAGAGAACAGAGGTTGGTGACTGGGTGCAGAAGAACCGTTGCAGAGAGCAGAGTTTGGAGACTGAGGTGCAGAAGGATTTTTAAAGAGAGCAGAGGTTGGAGACGTGGGTGCAGAAGGACTGTTGCAGAGAGCAGAGGATTGAGACTGAGGTGAAGAATAATCATTGCAGAGAGAAGAGGTTGGATACTGGGTTGAAGAAAGCCTGTTACAGAGTGCAAAGTTTGAAGAGTGGGGTGCAAAAGGTCTGTTACAGAGAGCAGAGTTTATAGCCTGGGGTGCAGAAGCACTGTTGCATATAGCACAGTTTCGAGACTGGGTTGCAGAAGGATCTTATAAAGAGCATTTTGGAGTCTGAGGTTCAGAAGTTTTGTTACAGAAAGCAAAGTTTGGGAACTGGGGTGCAGAACGATTGGTGCAGAGAGAGCAGATTTTTCAGACTGAGGTGCAGAAGGACTGTTGCACAGAGCAGATATTGGATCCTGGGGTGCTGAAGGATCTTTGAAGAGAGCACAGGTTGGAGACTGGGATGCAGAAGGCCTGTTACAGAGAGCAGAGGTTGAAGACTGGGGTGCAGAAGGCCTGTTACAGAGATCAGAGTTTGGAGACTGGGGTGCAGAAAGACTGTTAAAGAGAGCAGAGTTTTAAGAATAGGATGCAGAAGGATCTTACAGAGAGCAGATTTGGAGACTGAGGTGCAGAAGGATCTTACAGAGAGCAGATTTTGGAGACTAAGGTGCAGAAGGACTTTTACAGAGAGCAGATTTTGGATACTGAAGTTCAGAATGACTTTTACAGAGAGCAGAGTTTGGAGCCTGGGGTGCGGAAGGCCTATTGTAGAGAACAGAGGTTGTAAATTGGGGTGCAGATGGGCTGTCACAGAGAGCAGAGTTTGGAGACTGAGTTGCAGAAGGATTGTTACAGAGAGCAGAGGTTGAAAACTGAGGTGCAGAACGATCGTTGCAGAGAGCAGAAGTTGGAGATTGGGGTGCAGAAGGACTGTTGCACAGAGCACAGGTTGGAGACTGAAGTGCAGAAGGACTTTTATAGAGAGTAGAGGTTGGAGACTTAGGAGCAGAAAGACAGTTGTAGAGAGCAGAAGTTGGAGACTGAGGTCCAGAATGATTGTTATAGGGATCAGAGGGTGGAGACTGGGGTGCAGAAAGAGTGTTACAGAGAGCAGAGTTTGGAGCTTGGGGTGCAGAAAAACTGTTACCGAGAGCAGAGGTGGGAGATTGGTGTGCAGGAGGACCATTGCAGAGAGCAGAGGTGGAGACAGATGTGCAGAAGGATAGTTACAAAGAGCAGAGGTTGGAGACTGGGGTGCAGAATGACTGTTACTGAGAGCCGAGGTTTGAGACTCGGGTGAAGAAGAACTAATACAGAAAGCTGACGTTGGAGACTGGGGTGCAGAAGGACCTTTACAGAGAGCAGAGGTTGCATACTGTGGTACAGAAGGACTGTTACAGAGAGCAGAGGTTGGAGACTTAGGTGCAGAAGGATTTTTAAAGAGAGCAGAGGTTGGAGACGTGGGTGCAGAAAAACTGTTGCAGAGAGCAGAGAATGGAGACTGGGGTGCAGAAGGACCATTGCAGAGAGCAGAGGTGGAGACAGATGTGCAGAAGGATTGTTACAAAGAGCAGAGGTTGGAGACTGGGGTGCAGAAGGACGGTTGCAGATAGAAGAGTTTAGAGAATGGGATGAAAAAGGACTGTTGCAGGAAGCAGGTGTTGGAGACTTGGGTGCAGAATGACTGTTGCAGAGAGCAGAATTTAGAGACTGAGTTTCAGAAGGACTGTTACAGAGAGCAGAGTTAGTATACTGGGGTGCAGAAGGACTGACAGCAGAATACATCAGACACTAGAAAGGCAATATGTCAATCAATGAAAGAGTAACTGATGTGATACAGCAATCTGTATATGGGGTAAAGTTGGGAGTTCATAACCCGCTTGAATCAAACTGTGAAATATGATGTATTAAGAACTGTGTAAGGTTTTGAACGACCAACAATAAAAATAATTTAAAAAAGACAGAAAATGCAGTACAGAAGGACTATTACAGAGAGCAGAGTTTGAAGACTGGGGTGGAGAATGACTGTTGCAGAGAGCAGATGTTGGAGACTGGGGTGCAAAAGGACTGTTGCAGAGAGCAGAGTATGGAGACTATAGTCCATAAGGACTGTTGCAGAAAGCAGACATTGCAGACTGAGTTCTAGAAAAACTGTTACAGAGGGCAGAGTTTGGAGACTGTGGTGCAAAATGACTGATACAGAAAGCAGATGTTGGGTACTGGAGTGCATAAGGACCCTAACGGAGAACAGAGGCTGCAGACTGCGGAACAGAAGGACTGTTTTAGAGAGCAGAGGTTGGAGACTGGGGTGCAGAAGTATCGTTGGGGCGAGCAGAGAATGGAGACTGGAGTTTAGAAGGACTGTTGCAGAGAGCAGAGTTTGTAGACTGGGGTGCAGAAGGATAGTTGGGGCGAGCAGAGTATTGAGACTGGGGTTTAGAAGGACTGTTGCAGAGAGTAGTTGTTGAAGACTGTGGTGCAGAAAAACTTATTACAGAGAGCAGTGTTTGGAGACTGGGGTGCACGACTGATACTGAGAGCAGAGGTTAGAGACTGGGGTGCAGAACGCCTGTTAAAAAGAGCAGAGTTTTGAGACTTGAGTGCAGAAGGCCTGTTACAGAGAGCAGAGGTTGGAGACTGGGGTGCAGAAGGCCTCTTACAAAGAGCAGAGGTTGGAGACTGATGTGCGGAAAAACTGTTACAGAGAGGAGAGGTTGGAGACTGGGGTGCAGAAGGACTGTTGCAGAGTGCAGTGTTTTTAGACTGGGGTGCAAAGGACTGTGGCCGAGAGCAGAGGTTGGAAACTGGGGTGCAGAATGACTGTTACAGAGAGCAGAGTTTGAAGCCTGGTGTGCAGAATGACGGATACAGAAAGCAGAGTTTGGAGACTGGGGTTCAGAAGGACTGATACAGAAAGCAGAGTTTGGAGATGGTGTGCACATGGACCCTTAAAGAGAACAGAGGTTGGAGACTGATTTACAGAGGGACTGTTACAGAGAGCAGAGTTTGGAGTCTGGGGTGCAGAATAAGTGTTGTAAAGAACAGAGGTGAAAGACTCTTGTGCAGAAGGACCATTACAGAAAGCATAGGTAGGAGACTGGGTTTCATAAGGATCTCACAGGGAGCAGAGTTTGGACCCTGAGGTGCAGAAGGACTGCTGCAGAGAGCAGAGGTTGGAGTCTGAGGTGCAGAAGGACTGTTACAGAGAGCAGAGGTTGGAGACTTCGGTGGAAAATACTGTTGCAGAGAGCAGATTTTAGAGACTGGGGTGAGAAATGACTGTTGCAGAGAGCAGAGGTTGAAGACTTGGGTGCAGAAGGACTGTTGCAGAGAGCAGAGTTTGCAGAGTGAAGTGCAGAAGGACTGTAACAGAGAGCAAAGGTTGGAGACTGAGGTGCACAAGGACTTTTACAGAGAGTAGACGTTGAAGACTGAGGTGTAGAAAGACCATTGCAGAGAGCAGAGGTTGGAGACTGAGGTGCAGAAGGACTGTTGCGGAGTGCAGAGTTTGGACACTTGGGTGTAGAAGGACTGTTGCAGAGAGCAGAGGTTGGAGATTGGGGTGCCGAAGGAATGTTGCAGAGAGCAGAATTTAAAGACTGAGGTGCAGAAGAACTGTACAGAGAGCAGACGTTGGAGAAGAAGTGCAGAAAAACTGATACAGAAAGCAGGGGTTGGAGACTGGTGTGCAGAAGGACAGTTACAGAGAGAAGAGTTTGAAAACTGGAGTACAGAAGGACTGTTACAGAGAGCAGAGGTTGTAGACTGGGGTGGAGAAGGAATTTTGCAGAGATCAGATGTTAAAGACTGTGGTGCAGAAGGACTGTTGCGTAGAGGACGTTGGAGACTGGTGTGTAGAAGGACTGTTGCAGAGAGTAGGGTTTGGAGACTGGGGTGCAGAAGAACTGTTGCGGAGAGAAGACGTTAGAGATTGGGGTGGAGAAGGAATGTTTCTGAGAGAAGAATTTGGAGACAGAGGTACAGAAAAACTGTTACAGAGAGCAGTGGTTAGAGACTTGAGTGCAGAAGTACTGATACAGAAAGCAGAGATTGGAGACTTTGGTTCTGAAGGACTGCTGTAGATAGCAGATGTTGGAGACTGGGGCGGAGAAAGACTGTTGCAGAGAGTAGCATTTGGAGATTAAGGTGCAACAGGACTGTTGCAGAGAGCAGAGGTTGGAGACTGAAGTGGAGAAGGACTGTTTCTGAGAGCAGAGGTTGGAGACTGGGGTGCAGAAGGACTGATACAGAAAGCAGAGGTTAAAGACTGGGGTGCAGAAGGACAAATGCAGATAGCAGAGGATAGAGACTGTGTTGCAAAAGGATCTTACTGAGAGCAGATGTTGGAACCTGAGGTGAAGAAGGACTGTCGCAGAGAGCAGAGTTTGGAGATTGGGGTGCAGCAGGACTGTTGCAGAGAGCAGAGGTTGGAGTCTTAGTTGCAGAAGGACTGATACAGAATGCAGAGTTTGGAGACTGGGGTGCAGAAGGACCATTACAGAGAGCAGAGGTTTGAGACTTCAGTACAGAAGGACTGTTACAGAGAGCAGAGTTTGGAGAGTGAAGTGTAGAAGTACTGTTACAGAGAGAAGAGTTTGAAGTATGGGGTGCAGAATAAGTGTTTTAGAGAACAGAGTTTGGAGACTTGGGTTCAGAAGGACCATTGTAGAAAGCAGAGTTTGAGACTGGGTTTCATTAGGATCTTACAGAGAGCAGAGGTTGGAAACTGAGGTGCAAGAGGACCGTTACAAAGAGCCAAGGTTGGAGACTGCAGTAAAGAGAGACTGTTACACACAGCAGAGGTTGGAGAGTGGGGTGCAGAAGGACAGATACAGAGAGCACAGTTTTGAGACTGGGGTGAAGAAGAAATGTTGCAGAGAGTAGAGGTTAGTGACTGGGGTGCAGAAAGACTTTTGCAGAGATCAGAGGTTTGAGACTGAGGTGCAGAAGGACAGTCACAGAGAGCAGAGTTTAGAGAATGCAGAACAGAAGGACTGTTACAGAGACTAGAGGTTTGAAACTGGGGTGCAGAAGGACTATTGCAGTAAGCAGTTGTTGAAGAGTGAGGTGTAAAAATATTGTTACAGAGAGCAGTGTTTGGAGACTTTGGTGCAGAAGGACTGATTCTTAGAGCAGAGTTTGGAGACTGGGGACCAGAACGATCTTACAGAGAGGAAATTTTGGAGACTGGGGTGCAGAAGGATTGTTGCAGAGACTAGATTATGGAGACTGGTGTATAGAATGACTATTCTAGAGAGCAGAGTTTTGAGACTGGGGTGCAGAAGGACTGTTGCAGAGAGCAGTTGTTGAAGACTGAGGTGCAGAAGGACTGTTACAGAGAGCAGAGTTTGAAGACTAAGGTGTAGAAGGATCATTGTAGAGCACAGAATTTTGAGACTGAGGTGCAGAAGGACTGTTGCAGAGAGCAGTGGTTGGAGACTTGGGTGCAGAAGGACTGTTGCAGAGAGCAGAGTTTGGAGACTGGGGTGCAAAAGGATCGTTTAAGAGCACAGAATTTTCAGACTGAGGTGCAGAAGGACTGTTGCAGAGAGCAGATGTTGGAGACTGAGGTGCAAAAAGACTGTTACAGAAAGCAGAATTTGGAGACTGGGGTGCACAAGGACCATTGCAGAGATCAATGTTTGGTAACTGAGGTGACGGAGGATTGTTAAGGAAAACAGAATTTGGAGACTGGCGTGCAGAAGGACTGTTGCAGAAAGCAGAGTTCGGAGACTGGGGTTTAGAAGGACTGTTGCAGAGAGCAGAGGGTGGAGTCTGAGGTGCAGAAGGACTGTTACAGCGAGTAGAAGTTAGAGACTGAGGTGCAGAAGGAATTTTGTAGGGAGTAGATATTTGAGACTTTGGTGCAGGAGGACTGTGGCAGAGAGCAGAGTTTTGAGACTGAGGTTAAGAAAAACTGTTACAGAGAGCAGAGGTTGGAGACTGGGGTGCAGAAGGACTGATACAGAAAGCAGAGGTTGGAGACTGTGGTGCAGAAGGACCGTTACAGAGAGCAGATTTTGAAGACTGCACTACACGAGGACTGTTACAGAGAGCAGAGGTTGGAGACTGGGGTAGAGAAGGACTGTTTCAGATTGCAGAGTTTGGAGACTGGGGTGCACAAGGATAGTTGCAGAGAGCAGAGTTTTCAAACTAAGGTGCAGAAGGACTGTTGCAGAGAGCAGATGTTGGAGACTAGGGTGAAGAAGGACTTTTTCAAAGAGCAGACTTTGGAGACTGGGGTGTAAAAGGATTGTTGCAGAGAGCAGAGGTCGGAGACTGGGGTGCAGAAAGATTTTTACAGAGAGCAGAGGTTGGAGACTGGGGTGCAGATGGACCGTGACAGAAAGCAGAGTTTGGAGACTGGGGTGCAGAAGGACTGTTACATAGAGCAGAGACTGGTGACTGAGGTGCAGAAGGACTATTACAGAAAGCAGAATTTAGAGACTGGGATGCACAAGGATCGTTGCAGAGAGCAGAGTTTTCAGACTGAGTTGCAGAAGGATTGTTGCAGAGAGCAGATGTTGGAGACTGGGGTGCAGAAGGTCTGTTACGGAGAGCAGAGTATGAGATTGGGGACCAGAAGGAATGTTACAGAGAGCAGAGTATGGAAGCTGGGATGCAGAAGGATCTTACAGAGAGCAGAGTTTAGATAAGGGAGTGCAGAAAGACTGTTACAGAGAGCATAGGTTGGAGACTGAGGTGCAGAATTACTGTTACAGAAAGCAGAGTTTTGATACTGGGGTGCACAAGGATTGTTGCAGAGAGAAGAGTTTTCAAACTGAGGTAAAGAAGGACTGTTGCAGAGAGCAGATGTTGGAGACTGGGTGCAGAAAAATCGTTGCAGAGAGCAGAGATTGGAGACTGGGGTACAGAAGGACTTTGACAGAGAGCAGATGTTTGAGACTGGGGAGCAGAAGGACCATTTCAGAGATCAGAGTTTGGGAACTGAGGTTAAGAAGGATTTTTTCAGAGAACAGATGTTGGAGACTGTGGTGCAGTAGGACTGTTGCAGAGAGCAGAGTTTGAAGACTGGGGTGCAGAAGGACTGTTACAAGGAGCATAGTTTGGAGACACGGTTGCAGAAACATCTTAAAGAGAGAAGAGTTTGAAGACAGAGGTGCAACAGGACTGTTACAGAGAGCAGAGTTTGGAAACTGGGGTGCAGAAGGATCTTTGCAGAAGGCAGAGTTTGGAGACTGGGTTGCAGAAGGATCTTACAGAGATCAGAGGTGGAAGACTGAGGTGCAGAAAGAATCTTACAGAGAGTAGAGTTTGCAGACTGAGGTGTAGAAAGACCATTGCAGAGAGTAGAGGTTGGAAACTGAGGTGCAGAAGGATTGTTACAGATAGCAAAGGCTGGAGACTGGGATGCAGAAGACTGTTGCAGATAGCAGAGTTTGGAGATTGGGGTGTAGAAGGACTGTTTCAGGTAGCAGGTGTTGGAGACTTGGGTGCAGAAGGACTGTTGCAGACAGATGAGTTTGGAGACTGAGGAGCAGAAGGACTGTTACAGAGAGAAGAGGTTAAAGACTGGGGTGCAGAAAGACTGATACAGAAAGCAGAAGTTGGAGACTTGGGTGAAAACAAACTGTTACCGAAAGAAAATTTTTGACACAGTAATACAGGAGGACTGTTACAGAGAGCAGAGGTTGGAGACTGGGGTGGAGAAGAACTGTTTCAGAGTGCAGATTTTTGATACTGGGGTGTAGAAGACCTGTTTCAGATTGCAGATGTTAGAGACTGAGTTGGAGAAGAAATTTTGAAGAGAGCATAGGTTGGAGACTCAGGTGCAGAAGAACTTTCGCACAGAGCAGACGTTGGAGACTGAGGTGCAGAAAGAATGTTACAGAGAGCAAAGTTCGGAGACTGGGGTGCAATTACTGATACAGAAAGCAGAGGTTGGAGACTGGGGTGCAGAAGGACCGTTAAAGAGAGCAGAGTTGGGAGACTAGGGTACAGTAGGACTGTTGCAGAGAGAAGATGTTGGAGACTGTTTTTCAAAAGGACTTTTGCAGAAAGCAGAGGTTAGAAAATGGGGTGCAGAAGTAAGGTTGCAGAAAGCAGAGGTTGGAGCAGAGGTGCAGAAAGACTGTTACACAGAGCCGAGTTTGGAAACAGTGGTACAGAAGCACTGATACAGAAAGCTGAGTGTTGAGACTGGAGTGCAGAAGGACCGTTACAGAGAGCAGAGGTTTGAGACTGGGTAGCAGATGGACTGCTGCAGAGAACAGAGTTTGGAGACTGGGGTGCAGCAGGACCGGTGCAGAATGCTTAGTTTGGAGCCTGGGGTGTAGTAGGAATGTTACAGAGAACAGAGTTTTTAACTGGCATGCAGAAGGTTATGACAGAAAGCAGAGGTTGGAGACAGGCTTGCATAAGGACTGCTGAAGACCGGAGACGGTGGAGACTAGCGTGCAGACAATCGTTGCATAGAGCAGAGGTTGGAGACTGGGTTGCAGAAGGAGTTTTGTAGAGAGTAGACGTTGGAGAATGGGGTGCAGAAGGATCGTTGAAGACAGCAGAGGTTTGAGACTGGGATACAGAAGGACTTTTACAGAGATGAGAGCTGGAGACTGAGGTGCAGAAGGACCGTTGCAGAGAGCAGAGGTTGGAGACTGAGTTGCAAAAACACTGTTACAGAGAGTAGAGGTTGGAGATTGGGGTGCAAAAAGTCTGTTACAGAGAGCAGAGTTTGGAGACTGCGGTGCAGAAGAACTGTTACATAGAGCAGGTTGCAGAAGGATCTTACGAAGAGCAGAGATTGTAGACCGAGGTGTAGCAGGACTGGTACAGAGAGCAGATGTTGTAGACTGAGGTGCAGAAGGACTGTTACAGAGAGTAGAGGTTGGACACTGAGGTGCAAAAAGATCGTTGCAGAGAACAGATTTTTAAGACTGAGTTGCAGAAGGACTGTTTCAGAGAGCACATGTTGGAGACTGGGGTGCAGACAGACTGTTGCAGAGTGCAGAGAGTAAAGACTGGGGTGCTGAAGGATCGTTGTAGAGAGCAGAGTTTAGATACTGGGGTGGAGAAGGATTGTTATAGAAAACAGACTTTGGAGACTGGGGTCTAGAAGGCCTGTTATGGAGAAGAGAGTTTGTATAAGGGGTGCAGAAGGAATGTTAAAGGGGGCAGAGATGGGAGACTGGGTTCCAGAAGGATCTTACAGAGAGCAGACGTTGGAGACTGAGGTGGAGAAGGACTGTTTAAGAGAGTAGAGGTGTGAGACTGAGATGCAGTAGGATTGTTACAGAGAGCATAGTTTGAAGACTGGGGTGCAGAAGGACTGTTGCAGATAGAAGAGTTTGGAGACTGGGGTGTAGATGGACTGTTGCAGGGACGAGAAGTTAAAGACTAAGGTGCTGAAGGACTTTTGCAGAAAGCATAGGTAGGAGACTCAGATGCAGAAGGACTTTTAGAGAGAGCAGAGGATGGAGACTGGGTGCAGAAGGAATGATACAGAAAGCAGAATTTGGAGACTGGGTTGCAGAAGGACCGTTACAGAGAGCAGAGGTTGGAGTCTGCAGTACAGAAGGACTGTTACAGATTGCAGTGTTTGGAGACTGTGGTGGAGAAGGACTGTTTCAGAGAGTAGATGTTGGAGACTGGGGTGAATAAGAACTGTTGCATTGAACAGATGTTAAAGACTGGGGTGCAGAAGGAATGTTGCAGAGAGCAGTGTTTGGAGACTGAGTTGCTGAAGGACTGTTGCAGACAACAGAGGTTGAAGACGGCAGTGCAGAAGGACAGTTGAAGAGAGCAGATCATGGAGATTAAGTTGCAAAAGGATTCTTACAGAGAGCAGAGGTTGGAGACTGGGGTGCAGAAAGATCTTACAGAGAGCAGAGTTTGGAGACTGGGGTGCACACGAACTGTTGCACAGAGCAGTGGTTGGATACTGGGTTGAAGGAGGATCATTGCAGAGAGAAGACTTTGGAGACAGGGACGCAGAAGGCCTGTTCCAGAGAGAAGATTTTGGAGACTAAGGTGCAGAAGGCCTTTAATAGTGAGTAGAGGTTGGAGACTGGGGTGCAGAAGGACTGTTACAGAGAGTAGAGGCTTGAGACTGGGGTGCAGAAGGACTGTTGCAGAGAACACAGGTTGGAGACTGGCGTGCAGAAGGACAGTTGCAGAGAGCATATTTTGGAGCCTGGGGTTGAGAAAGAATATTACAGAAAGCAGAGTTTGGAAACTGGGTTGCAGAAGGATCTTACAGAGAGCAGAGATTGAAGACTGTGGTGCAGAAGGACTGTTACAGAGAGCAGAAGTGAAAGACTGAGATGCAGAAGGACTGTTACAGAAAGCAGACTTTGGAGACTGGGGTGTAGAAGAATAGTTGCAGAGAGTAGACTTTTCAGACTGAGGTGAAGAAGGACAGTTTCAGAGAGCAGATGTTGGAGACTGGGGTGTAGAAAAACTTTTGCAGAGAGCAGAGTTTGGAGACTGGGTTGCAAAAGAATCATTCAGAGAGCAGAGGTTGGAGACTGGTGTGCAAAACGATTGTTACAGAGAGGAGAGGTTGGAAAATGGGGTGCAGAAGGACGATTGCAGAAAGCAGAATTTGGGGACTGAGGTGCAAAAGGATTGTTACAGAGAACTGAAGTTGGAGGACTGTTGCAGCGAGCAGAGGTTGAACACTGTGGTGCAGAAATATCATTGCAGAGAGCAGAGGTTGGAGACCTTGGTGCAGACGGACTGTTACAAATAGCAGAGTTTGAAGACTGGGTAGCAGAAAGATCTTACAGAGAGCTAGGTTAGAGACTGAGGTGCAGAAGCACTGTTACAGAGAGTAGAGGTTGTATTTTGAGGTGCAGAAGGACCGTTGCAGAGAGAACAGGTTGGAGAATGAGGTGCAGAAGAATTGATACAGAGAGAAGTGTTTAGAGACTGGGGTGCAGAAAGACTGTTGCAGAGAGTAGATGTTTTAGACTAGGGTGTAGAATGACTGTTGCAGTGAGTAGAGGTAGGAGATTGGGGTGCAGAAGGATTGAAGCAGAGAGCAGAGGTTGTAGACTAAGGTGCGGAAGGACAGTTACATAGAGCAGAGATTGGAGACTGGGGTGCAGAAGGACTGATACAGAAAGCAGAGTTTGGAGACTCAGGTGCAGAATGACCGTTACAGAAAGCAGAGGATGGAGACTGCAGTACAGAAAGACTTTTACAGAGAGTAGAGTTTGGAGACTGGGGTGCAGAAGGATCATTGCAGAGAGCAGAGTTTGGAGACTGAGAAGCAGAAGGATCCATGCAGAGAGCAGAGGAGGAGACTGGGGTGCAGTAGGACTGTAACAGAGAGGAGAGGTTGGAGAATGTGGTGCAGGAGGATCTTTCAGAGAACTAATGTTGGGGACTGGGGTGTAGAAAGACTGTTGCGAACAGCAGACTTTGGAGACAGGGGTGCAGAAAGATCGTTGCAGAGAGCAGAGGTCTCAGACTGAGGTTCAGAGGGACTGTAGCAGAGAGCAGATGTTGGAGACTTGGGTGCAAAAGGACTGTTGCAGAGAGCGGATGTTGAAGACAGGAATTAAGAAGGATCGTTGCACAGAGCAGCGGTTGGGGACTGGGGAGCAGAAGGACTCTTACAAAGAGCAGACTGGGGGGAAGAATGCCTGTTACAGAGAGCAGAGTTTGTCGACTGGGTTGCAGAAGGAATTTACAGAGAGCAGAGGTTGGAGACTGAGGTGAAGAAGGACTGTTACAGAGAGCAGAGGTTGGAGACTACGGTGCATAATAACTATTGCAGAGAGCAGAGGTTGCAGACTGAGGTGCAGAGGACTGATACAGAGAACAGAGTTTGCAGAATGTGGTGCAGAAAAATTGATACAGAAAGCAGAGGTTACAGAATGTGGTGCAGACAGACCCTTACAGAGAACAGAGTTTGGACACTGAGGTGCAGAAGGACTGTTGCAGAGAGCAGAGGTTTGAGATTGGGGCGAAGTAGGACTGTTGCAGAAAACAGAGGTTGGAGTCTGAGGTGAAGAAGGACTTTTACAAAGAGTGAGTTTGGAGACTGGGATGCAGAAGAACTGATACAGAAAGCAAAAGTTAAAGACTGGGGTGCATAAGGACCGTTACAGAGAACAATGTTTGGAGACTGCTTTACAGAAGGACTGTAACTGAGAGAAGATGTTGGAGACTGTGGGGCAGAAGGACTTATGCAGAGAACAGAGGTTGGAGACTGGGGTGCAGAAAGACCATTGCAAAGAGCAGAGTTTGGAGACTGAGGTGCAGAAGGATTGTTAGAAAGCAGAGGTAGGATACTGGGGTGCAGAAAGAATGTTGCAGAGTGCAGAGATTGAAGACTGGGGTTCAGAAATACTGTTGCATAGAGCAGAGGTTGGAGACTGAGGTGCAGAAGGTCTGATACAGAGAGCAGAGGTATGAGACTGAGGTGCAGAAGGATCATTACAGAAAGCAGAGTTTGGAGACTGTGGTACAGAAGGACTGTTATAGAGAGTAGAGCTTGGAGACTGGGGTGCCGAAGGAATGCCACAAAGAGCAGAGTTTGGAAACTGGGGTGCAGAAGGATCTTATAGAGACCAGATGTTGGAGACTGGAGTGTAGAAGGACTGTTACAGAGAGAAGACGTTGGAGACTGGGGTGCAGAAGGATCTTTGCAGAGAGTAGAGGTTGGAGACTTGGGTGTAGAAAGACTGTTGCAGAGAGCAGATGTTTGAGACTTGAGTGTAGAAGGACTTTTTCAGAGAGCAGAGGTTGGAGACTGATGTGTAGAAGGACTGATACAGAGAGCAGAGGTTGGAGACTGGAGTGCAGAAGGACCATTACAGAGAGTAGAGTTTGGAGACTGCGGTACAGAAGGAGTGTCTCGGAGAGCAGAGTTTGGAGACTATGGTGCAGAAAGACTATTGCAGAGAAAAGGCTTTGGAGACTTGGGTGCAGAAGAAATTCTGCAGAAAGCAGAGGTTGGAGACTGAGGTGTAGAATGACTTTTACAGACAGCAGAGGTTGGGAACTGGGGTGCAGAAGGATCTTACAGAGAGCAGAGGTTGGAAACTGGGGTGCAAAGGACTGTTGCAGAGAGCAGAGGTTGGAGACTGAGGTTCAGAGGGTCGTTGCAGAGAAAAGAGGTTTGAGACAGGGGTGCAGCAGGCCTGTTACAGAGAGCAGAGGTTGGAGACTGAGGTGCAGAAGGATAATTCCAGACAGCAGAGTTTGGAGACTGATGTGCATAAGGATTTTTGCAGAGAGCAGAGGTTTGAGACTGTGGTGCAGAATGATCATTACAGAGAGCGAAGGATGAAGAAGGGGTGCAGAAGGACAGTTACAGAGAGGACAGATGGAGACTAATGTGCAGAAGAAATGTTGCAGAGAGCAGAAGGTGGAGACTTCGGTGTTGCAGAGAGCAGAGGTTGGAGACTGGGGTGCAGAAGAACTGATACAGAAAGCAAAATGTGGAGACTGGGGTGCATAAGGTCCGTTAAAGAGAACAAAGGTTGGAGACTGCTTTACAGAAGGACTGTAACTGAGAGCACATGTTGGAGACTGTGGGGCAGAAGGACTTATGCAGAGAACAGAGGTTGGAGACTGGGGTGCAGAAAGACCATTGCAAAGAGCAGAGTATGGAGACTGAGGTGCAGAAGCATTGTTAGAAAGCAGAGGTAGGATACTGGGGTGCAGAAGGAATGTCACAGAGAGCAGAGTTTGGAGACTGGGGTGCAGAATGACTGTTGCATAGAGCAGAGGTTGGAGACTGGTGTGCAGAAGTTACAGATAGCAGAGGTTGAAGCCTGGGGTGCAGAAGGTCTGATACAGAGAGCAGAGGTTTGAGACTGAGGTCCAGAAGGACTGTTACAGAGATCAGAGTCTGGAAACTGAAGTACAGAAGGACTGTTGCAGAGAGCAGATGTTGGAGACTGACGTTCAGAAGGATAGTTGCAGAGAGCAGAAGTTGGAGACTGCGGTATAGAACGACTGTTACACAGAGAACAGGTTGGAGACTTGGGTGCAGAAGGACTGATTCAGAGAACAGCGGTTTGAGACTGGGGTGCAGAAGGCCTGTTACAGAGTGCAGAGGTTGGAGAGTGGGGTGCAGAAGGCCTGTTAGTGAGAGCAGTGTTTGGAGACTGGGGTGCAGAAGAACTGTTACAGATAGCACAGTTTCAAGACAGGGTTGCAGAAGGATCTTACAGAGAGCATTTCAGAGACTGAGGTTCAGAAAGACTGTTACAAAGAGCAAAATTTGAAAACTGGGGTGCAGAAGGATTGTTTCAGAGAACAGAGGTTTCAGACTGAGGTGCAGAAAGACTGTAGCAGAGAGCAGATGTTGGATCCTGGGGTGCAGAAGGAATGTATCAGAGAGCAAATTTTGGAGACTGAGGTGCAGAAGGATCATTGCAGAGAGCAAAGGTTGGATACTGGGGTGCAGAAGGCCTGTTACAGAGAGCACAGTTTGGAGACTGGAGTGCAGAAGGCCTCTTACAGAGAGTAGAGTTTGAAGAATGGGTTGCAGAAGGGTCTTACATAGAACAGAATTTGGAGACTGAGGTGCAGAAGGCCTTTTACAGAGCGTAGAGTTTGAAGACTTAGGAGCAAAAGAACTGTTGTAGACAGAAGAGGTTGGAGACTGAGGTCAGAACGATTGTTACAGAGATCAGTGGGTGAAGACTGAGGAGCAGAAGGAGTGTTACAGAAAGCAGAGTTTGAAGACTGTGTTGCATAAGGACTGTTACAGCGGGCATATTTTCGAGACTGTGGTGGAAAAAGACTGATACAGAAAGCAGAGGTTGGATACTGGGGTGCATAAGGACCCTTACAGAGAGCAGAGGTTGGAGACTGTGGTGCAGAAGAACTGATCCAGAAAGCAGATTTTTGAGACTGGGGTGCAGAAGGACCATTACAGAGAGCAGAGGTTAGAGACTGCGGTACAGAAGAACTGTTGTAGAGAACAAGGTTGGAGACTGGGGTGCATAGAGACCATTGCAGAGGGCAGATGTTGGAGACTGCGGTGCAAAAAGAATGTTACAGAGAGCAGCGTGTGGAAACTTGGGTGCAGAAGAATCTTAAAGAGAGGAATGTTTTGAGACTTGGGTGCAGAACGATTGTTGCAGAGAGCAGACGTTGGAGACTGGGGTGTAGAAGGATCGTTGCAGAGAGTAGATTATGAAGACTGAGGTGCAGAAAAACTGTTACAGAGAGCAGTGTTTGGAGACTGGGGTGCAGAAGGACTAATACTGAGAGCTGAGTTTGGTGACTGGAGTCCAGTACGATCTTACAGAGAGGAAATTTTTGAGAATGGGGTGCAGAAGGATTGTTGCAGAGAGCAGACTTTGGAGACTGGGGTGCAGAAGGATCGTTGCAGAGAGTAGATTATGGAGACTGGTGTATAGAAGGACTGTTCTAGAGAGCAGAGTTTGGAGACTGGGGTGAATAAGGACTGTTGCAGAGAGCAGTTGTTGAAGACTGAGGTGTAGAAAAACTGTTACAGAGATCAGTGTTTAGAGACTAAGGTGCAGAAGGACTGTTGCAGAGAGGAAAGGTTTGAGACTGGGTGCAGAAGGACTGTGCAGAGTGCAGTGTTTGGAGACTGGGGTGCAGAAACACTGTTACAGAGAATAGAGTTTAGAGACTGCTGTACAGAAGAACTGTTAAAGAGAGGAGAGTTTTGAGACAGGTGTGCAGAAGGATCTTACAGAGAGCAGACGTTGGAGACTAGGGTGCAATTGGACTGATGCAGAGAGCAGAGTTTGGAGAATGGGGTTCAGAAGGATTGTTGAAGAGAGAAGTGGTTGGATACTGAGGTGCAGAAGCACAGTTACAAAGAGCAGATCTTGGAGACTGGGGAGCAGATGACATGTAACACACAGCAGAGTTTGGAGACTGAGTGGCATAAGGATCTTACAGAGAGCAGAGGTTGGTGACTGATGTGCCGAAGGACTGTCAGAGAGAGCAGAGGTTGGAAACTGGGTTCCAGAAGGATCCTTTCAGAAAGCAGAGTTTTCAAAATGAGGTTTAGAAAAACTGTTGCAGAGAGCAGATGTAGGCGACTGGGGTGCAGAAGAACAGTTACAGAGAGCAGAGCTTGGAGACTTGGGTGTAGAAGGATCGTTGCAGAGAACATAGGGTGCAGGATGGGGTGCCGAAGGGGTTTTACAGATTGCAGAATTTTGAGACTGGGGTGCAGAACGACTGTTATAGAAAGCAGAGTTTGGAGACTGGTTTATAGAAGGATCTTACAGAGAGCAGACGTTGGCAAATGAGGAGCAGAAGGACTGTTACAGAGAGTAGATGTTGAAGACTGAGGTGCAGAAATACCTTTGCAAAGAGAAGAGGTTGGAGACTGAGGTGCAGAAGGACTGTTGCAGAGTGCAGAGGTTGAAGACTTGGGTGTAGGACTGTTGCAGAGAGCAGAGGTTGAAGTTTGGGGTTTCAAAAGCCTGTTGCAGCTAGCAGACGTTAGAGACTGAAATGCAGAAGGACAGTTACAGAGCACAGGTTGGAGATTGAGTGCAGAAGGACTGATAGAGAAAGGAGAGGTTGGAGAGTGGGGTGCAGAAGGACCGTTACAGAGAGAAGAGTTTGGAAACTGCAGTACAAAAGTACTGTTACAGAGAGCATAGGTTCGAGACTGGGGTGGAGAAGGACTGTTGTAGAGAGAAGATGTTGGAGACTGGGGTGCAGAAGGACCGTTGCAGAGAGCAGAGGTTGGAGACTGGGTGTAGAAGAACAATTTCAGAGTGCAGAGTTTGCAGAATGTGGTGGAGAAGGAGTGTTACAGAGCAGAGTTTGGAGACTGTGGTGCAGAAGGCCTGTTACAGACAGCAGAGTTTGGAGCCTGGGGTGCAAAAGAAGTGTTGTAGAGAACAGAGGTTGAAGACTGGGGTGGAGAAGGATTGTTGCAGAGAGCAGAGGTTGGAGACTGGGGTGCAGAAGGACTGATACAGAAAGCAGAGTTCAGAGACTGGGGTGCAGAAGGCCTGTTACAGACAGCAGAGTTTGGGGACTGGGGTGCAGAAAGATTGGTAAAGAGAGCAGGGTTTGAATACTGGGTTGCAGAAAGATATTAAGGAGAGCAAAAGTTGGAGACTGAGGTGCAGAAGCACTGTTACAGAGAGAAGAAGTTGGAGACTGAGGTGCAGAAGGACCGTTGCAGAGAGCAGTCATTGGAGACCGAGGTTCAGAAGGATTGTTACGGAGAGCAGAGGTTGGAGACTGGGGTGCAGAAGGACCATTACAGAGAGAAAAAGTTGCAGACTGTAGTACAGAAGGACTGTAACAGAGAGCAGAGTTTGGAGACTGGGGTGCCGAAGGACTGTTGCAGAGAGTAGACGTTGGAGACTGAGGTGCAGAAGGACTATTACAGAGAGCAGAGGTTAGAGACCTGAGTGCAGAATGACTGATAGAGAAAGTAGAGGTTGGAGAGTGGGGTGCAGAAGAACCGTAACAGAGAGAAGGGTTTGGAAACTGCAGTACAGAAGGACTGTTACAGAGAGCAGATGATGGAGACTGGGGTGGAGAAGGACTGTTGCAGAGAGCAGATGTTGGAGACTAGGGTTCAGAAGGAGTGTTGCAAAGAGCAGAGGTTTAAGACAGGTGTGCAGAAGGACTGTTGCAGAGAGCAGAGGTTGAAAATAGAGGTGCAGAAGTACTGATACAGAAAGCAGAGGTTAAAGACTGGGGTGCAGAAGGACCCTTACAGAGAACAGAGGTTGAAGACTGCGGCACAGAAGAACTGTTGTAGAGAAAAAGTTTGGAGACTGTGGTGCAGAGGGACCATTGCAGAGGGTAGACGTTGCAGAATGGGGTGCAGAATGAATGTTACAGAGAGCAGAGTTTGGTAATTGGGGTGTAGATAAATCTTAAAGTGAGGAAAGTTTGGAGACTGGGGTGCAGAAGGATTGTTGCAGAGAGCAGACCTTTGAGACTGGGGTGGAGAAGGACTGTGGCAGAGAGCAGGCGTTGGAGACTGGGGTCCAGAAGGATCGTTGCAGAGAGCAGAGTTTGGAGACTGGGGTGAAGAAGTACTGTTGCAGAGAGTAGATATTGGAGACTGGGATTAAGAAGGACTGTTACAGAGAGCAGAGTTTGATGACTGGGGTGAAGAAGAACATTTACAGAGAGCAGAGGTTGGAGCCTGGGGTGCAAAGGACTGTTACAGAGAGCAGATGTTGGAGACTGGGGTGGAGAAAAATCGTTGAAGAGAGAAGTGGTTGGAGACTGGAGTGCAGAAGTCCTGTTACAGAGAGCAGAGTTTAAAGACTATTGTGCAGAATGAGTGGTACGGAGTGCAGAGTTTAAAGACTGTGTTGCAGAAGGGTCTTACAGAGAGCAGAGTTTGGAGACTGCGGTGTACAAGGACTGTTACAGAGAGCAGAGGTTAGATACTGGGGTGCAGGAGGGTCGTTGCAGAGAGCAGAGTTTTCCTACTGAGGTGCAGAAGTGTTGCAGAGTGCAGATGTTGGTAACTAGGGTGTAGAAGGACTGTTTAGGAGAGCAGAGGTTGGAGACTGGGGTACAGAGGACTGTTGCAGAGAGCAGAGTTTGGAGACTAAGATGCAGAAGGACTGTTACAAAGAGCAGAGGTTGGATACAGTGGTGCAGAAGAATCTTACAGAGAGCAGAATTTGGAGACTGAGGTGCAGAAGCACTGTTGCAGAGATCAGAGGTTAAAGAATGAGGTGCACTAGGATCATTGCAGAGAGAAACGTTGGAGACAGGGGTGCAGAAGGATCGTTGCAGAGAGCAGATTTTGGAGACTGGGGTGCCGAGGCCTGCTACAGAGATTAGAGTTTGGAGACTGGCCTGCAGAAGGCCTGTTACAGAGAGGAGGGGTGGGAGATTGAGGTGCAGAAGTCCTGTTACATAGAGTAGAGGTTGGAGACTGGGGTGCAAAAGGATCTTGCAGAGAGCAGAGGTTTCAGACTGAGGTGCAGAAGGACTGTTGTAGAGATCAGAGTTTGGAGACTGGGGTGCAGTAGGATCATGACAGAGAGCAGAGTTTGGAGACTGGCATGCAAAATTCCTGTTACAGAGAGGAGAGGTTGGAAACTGGGGTGCAGAAGGACTGTTATAGAGAGCAGTGTTTGGATACTGGGTTGCTGAATGATCTTACAAAGAGCAGAGGTTGGAGACTGAGGTGTAGAAGGACTGTTACAAAGAGGACAGTTTGGAGACTAAGGTGCAGAAGGACTGTTACAGGAAGCAGAGTTTGGAAATTGGGGTGCAAAGGACAGTTACAGAGAGCAGATTTTGAAGACTGC
Organism: Ictidomys tridecemlineatus; assembly: GCF_052094955.1. Lineage (NCBI taxonomy): Eukaryota > Metazoa > Chordata > Mammalia > Rodentia > Sciuridae > Ictidomys > Ictidomys tridecemlineatus. Next base: position 24,716 of record NW_027523515.1, on the reverse strand, counting down.
GTTATAGGATTGTTACCGAGAGCAGAGGTTTAAGACTGGGGTTCAGAAGGACTCTTACATTGAACAGAGGATGGAGACTGAGGTGCAGAAGGATAGATACAGAGAACAGAGTTGGGACTGGGGTTCAGACAGACTGTTACAGAATGCAGAAGTTGGAGACTGGAATTTAGAAGGACCGTTACAAAGAGCAGAGGTTTGAGTCTGTGGTACAGAAGGACTGTTATAGAGAGAAGATTTTGGAGTCTTGGAAGAAGAGGACTGTTGCTGAGGACAGAGGTTGTAGACTGTGGTGGAGAAGGAATATTACAGAAAGCAGAGTTTTGAAACTGGAGTGCAGAAGGATCTTACAGAGAGCAGAGGTTGGAGACTGTGGTGCAGATGGACTGTTACAGAGTGCAGACGTTGTAGACTGGGGTCCAGAAGAATCCTTGCAGAGAGCTGAGTTACGAGAATGGGGTTCAGAAGGACTGTTGCAGAGAGCAGATGTTGGAGAGGGGGTGCAGAAAGACTGTTGCTGAGAGCAGATTTTAGAAACTGGGGTGCAGAAGGACTGTTACACAGAGCAGAGGAAGGATAGTGAGGTGCAGTAGGACTGCTACAGAGAGCAGAAGTTAGATACGTGGGGCAGAAGTACCCTTACAGAGAGCAGTGGTTGGAGACTGGGATTCAGATGGATTTAACAGAGAGCAGAGTTTAGAGACTGAGGTTCTAAAGGACTTTTACAGAGTACAGAGTTAAAAGACTGGGTTGCAGAAGTATCTTACAGAGATCAGAGTTGGGAGACTGAGGTGCAGAAGGACAGTTACAGAGAGCAGAGGTAGGAGACTGGGGTGCAGAAGGGTTTTTGCAGAGAGCAGAGTTTTCAGACTGAGGTGCAGAAGAACTGCTGCAGGGAGCATATGTTGGAGACTGGGGTGCAGAAGGACTGTTGCAGAAAGCAGATGTTGGTAACTAGGGTGCAGAAGGACTGTTGTAGAAAGAAGAGGTTGGAGACTGGATTGCAGAAGTACTTTTGCGGAGAGCAGAGGTTGGAGACTGAGGTGCGAAAGTCCTGTTACAGAGAGCAGAGGTTGGAGACTGGGGTGAAGAAGGATCTTACAGAGAGCAGAATTTGGAGACTGAGGTTCAGAAAAACTGTTTCAGAGATCAGAGGTAGGAAACTGGGGTGCAATAGGATCATTGAAGAGAGCATAGTTTGGAGACTGTGGTGCAGAAGGCCTGTTACAGAGAGAGGTTGGAGACTTGGCTTGCAGAAGGAATGTTACAGAGATCAGAGTTTGGAGACTCGGGTGCAGAAGAACCATTACAGAGAGAAGAGGTTGGAGACTGAGGGACAGAAGGACTGTTACAGAGAGCAGAGGTTGGATACTGCGGTGTAAAAGATTTTGCAGATACAGAGGTTTGAGACTTTGGTGCAGAATGACTGATACAGAAAGGAGAGGTTGAAGACTGGGGAGCAGAATAACGCTTACAGAGTGCATATTTTGGAGACTGCAGTACAGGAGGACAGTTACAGAGAGCAGAGTTTGGAGACTGGTGTGGAGAAGGACTGTTTCAGAGTGCAGACCTTGGATACTGGGGTGCAGACGAACTGTTGCAGAGAGCAGAGGTTGGGGACTGGGGTGCAGTAGAACTGTCGCAGAGAGCAGAGTATGGAGACTGAGGTGCAGAAGGAATGTTGCAGGGAGCAGAGGTTGGAAACTGTGGTGCAGAAGGAATGATACAGAAAGGAGAGGTTGAAGACTGGGGTGCAGAAAGATCTTTACAGAGAGCAGAGGTTGGGGACCGAGGTACAGAAGGACTGTTACGGAGAGCAGATGTTGGAGACTGGGGAGCAGAAGGACTGTTACAGAGAGCAAACATTGGAGTCTGGGGAGGATAAGAAAAGTTACAGGGAGCAGATTTGGAAACTTGGGTGCAGAAGAATCTTACAGAGATCAAAGGTTGGAGGCTGTGGTTCAGAAGAACTGTTACAGAGAGTAGATTTTGGAGACTGAGGTGCAGTAGGCCTGTTACAAAAAGCAGAGTTTGGAGACTGGGATACACAAGGATCGTTGCAGAGAGCAGAGTTTTCAGAAATAAGTTCAGAAAGACTGTTGCTGAGAGCAGATGTTGGAGACTGGTGTACAGAAGGACTTTTGCAGAGAGCAGAGGTTGGAGACTGGGGTGCAAAAGGATCATTACAGACAGCAGAGGTTGGAGACTGGGGTGAAGAAGGATTGTTACAGAGATCAGAGTTTGGAGACTGGGGTGCAGAAGAAAATTACAGAGAGAAGAGGTTGGAGACTGAGGGACAGAAGGACTGTTACAGAGAGCAGAGGTTGGTGACTGGGGAGCTTAAGGAATATTACAGAGAGCAGAGTTTGGAAACTGGGTGCAGAAGGATCTCACAGAAAGCAGAGGTTGGAGACTGAGGTGCCGAAAGACTGTTACATAAAGCAGAGTTTGAAGCCTGGGGTGCAAAATTATTGTTGCAGAGAGCAGAGTTGTCAGACAGAGGTGCAGAAAGACTTTTGCAGGGAGCAGATGTTTGAGACTGGGGTGCAGAAGGACTTTTGCAGAGAGCAGAGGTTGGAAACTGGGGTGCAAAAGGATTGTTGTAGAGAGCACAGTTTTCAGACTCGGGTGCAGAGGGATTTTTGCAGAGAGCAGAGGTTGAAGACTGTGGAGCAAAAGGACCATTGCAGAGATCAGAGTTTGTTAAGTGAGGTGAAGAAGGATTGTTAAAGAGAACAGAAGTTGGAGACTGGGGTGCAGAAGGACTGTTGCAGAAAGCAGAGTTTGGAGACTGGGTTTTAGAAGGACTCTTGCAAAAAGCAGAGGTTGGAGACTGAGGTGCAGAAGGACTGTTACATACAGCAGAGTTTGAAGACAGGGTTGCAGAAAAATATTACAGAGAGCAGAGTTTCGAGACTGAGGTGCAACAGGAGTGTTACAGAGAGCAGAGTTTAGAGACTGGGGTGTAGAAGGATCATTGCAGAGAAGAGCGTTTTCAGACTGAGGTGCATAAGGACTGTTGCAGAGAGCAGAGGTTGAAGACAGGGGTGCAGAAGGACTGTTTCATAGAGCAGATATTGGATACTGGGGTGCACAGGGATCGTTGCAGAGAGCAGAGGTTGAAGACTGGGGTGCAGAAGGACTGTTGCAGATAGCATACGTTGGAGACTTGGTAACAGAAGGATCGTTGCAGAGAGTGGAGTTTGGAGACTGGGGTTTAGAAGGACTGTTGCAGAGAGCAGATTTTGGAGACTAGCGTGCAGAAGGACTATTACATAGAACAGAGGTTGGAGACTGAGGTGCAGAAGGACTGTTACAGAGATCAGAGTTTGGAGACTGGGGTGCAGAAGGACTGTTACAGAGAGCAGAGTTTGAAGAATAGGGTTCAGATTGATCTTACAGAGAGCAGAGTTCAGAGACTAGGGTGAAAAGGACTGTTGCAGAGAGCAGATGTTGGAGACTGGGGTAAAGAAGAATCGTTGCAGAGAGAAGAGGTTGGAGGCTGGAGTGCAGAAGGCCTGTTACAGAGAGCAGAGGTTGGGGACTGTTGCGCAGAAGGACTGTTACAGAGTGCAGAGTTTATAGAATGGGTTGCAGTAGGATCTTACAGAGAGCACAGTTGGGACACTGAGGTGAAGAAGGACTGTTACAGAGAGCAGAGGTAGGAGACTGGGGTGCATAAGGGTCGTTGCAGAGAGCAGAGCATACAGACTGAGATGCAGAAGAAGTGTTGCAGAGAGCAGATGTTGGAGACTGGGGTGCAGAAGGACTGTGGCAGAGAGCAGATGTTGGTAACTGGGGTGAAGCTGGACTGTTGTAGAGAGCAGAGGTTGGAGAATATGCTGCAGAAGGACTGTAGCAGAGAGCAGACGTTAGAGACTGAGGTGTGGAAGTCCTGTTACAGAGAGCAGAGGTTGGAGACTTGCATGCAGAAGAACTTACACAGAGCAGAGTTTGGATACAGGGGTGCAGAAAGATCTTACAGAGAGCAGAATTTGGAGACTGTGGTGGAGAAAGACTTTTGGAGAGATCAGAGGTAGGAGAATGGGGTGCACTAGAATCATTGCAGAGAGCAGAGGTTGGAGACTGGCGTGCAGAAGGATCATTACAGAGAGCAGATTTTGGAGACTGGGGTGCAGAAGGCCTACCACAGAGAACAGTCTGTGGAGACTGGTGTGCAGAAGGTCTGTTACAGAGAGGAGAGGTTGGAGACTGAGGTGCAGTTGGACTGTTACAGAGAGCAATGTTTTGAAAGTGGGGTGCAGAAGGATCAGGTAGAGAGCAGAGGTATCAGACTGAGGGGCAGAAGGTCTGTTACAGAAAGTAGAGGTTGGAAATTGGGGTGCAGAAGGACCGTTACAGAGACCAGAGTTTGGAGACTGTGCTATAGAAAAACTGTTACAGAGAGCAGAGGTTGGAGTTGGGGTGCAGAAGAAATGTTACAGAGAGCACAGGTTGGAGACTGGAGTGCAGAAGGCCTGTTACAGAGAGCAGAGGTTGGGGACTGTTGTGCAGAAGGACTGTTACAGAGTGCAGAGTTTAAAGAATGGGTTGCAGTAGGATCTTACAGAGAGCACAGTTGAAAGACTGAGGTGAAGAAGGACTGTTAGAGAGCAGAGGTAGGAGACTGGGGTGCATAAGGGTAATTGCAGAGAGCAGAGCGTACAGACTGAGATGCAGAAGAAGTGTTGCAGAGAGCAGATGTTGGAGACTGAGGTGCAGAAGGACGTGGCAGAGAGCAGATGTTGGTAACTGAGGTGAAGATGGACTGTTGTAGAGAGCAGAGGTTGGAGAATATGCTGCAGAAAGACTGTTGCAGAGAGCAGACGTTAGAGACTGAGGTGTGGAAGTCCTGTTACAGAGAGCAGAGGTTGGAGACTTGCATGCAGAAGGACTGTTACACAGAGCAGAGGTTGCATACAGGGGTGCAGAAAGATCTTACAGAGAGCAGAATTTGGAGACTGTGGTGTAGAAAGACTTTTGAAGAGATCAGAGGTTGGAGACTGGGGTGCACTAGAATCATTGCAGAGAGCAGAGGTTGGAGACTGGCGTGCAGAAGGATCATTACAGAGAGCAGATTTTGGAGACTGGGGTGCAGAAGGCCTACCACAGAGAACAGACTTTGGAGACTGGCGTGCAGAAGGTCTGTTACAGAGAGGAGAGGTTGGAGACTGAGGTGCAATTGGACTGTTACAGAGAGCAATGTTTTGAAAGTGGGGTGCAGAAAGATCGTGTAGAGAGCAGAGGAATCAGACTGAGGGACAGAAGGTCTGTTACAGAAAGTAGAGGTTGGAAATTGGGGTGCAGAAGGACCGTTACAGAGACCAGAGTTTGGAGACTGCGCTATAGAAAAACTGTTACAGAGAGCAGAGGTTGGAGTTGGGGTGCAGAAGAAATGTTACAGAGAGCACAGGTTGGAGACTGAGGTGCAGAAGGATAGATACAGAGAGCAGAGGTTTGAGACTGAGGTGCAGAAGGACTGATACAGAAAGCAGTATTTGGAGACTGGGGTGCAGAAGGCCCGTTACGGAGAGCAGTGGTTGGAGACTGCGGTACAGAAGGACTGTTACAGATAGCAGATGTTGGAGACTGGGGAGCAGAAGGACTGCTGCAGAGGACAGAGTATGGAGACTGGGGTTCCGCAGGACACTTGCACAAAGCAGAGGATAAACACTGGGCAGAAGAAGGAATGTTACAGATAACAGAGTTTGGAAGCTTGAGTTCAGAAGGATCTTACAGAGACCAGAGTCTGAAGACTGTGGTGCAGAAGGACTGTTGCAGAGGGCAGAGATTGGAGACTGAGGTACAGAAGTCCTGATACATAAAGTAGAGGTTGGAGACTGGGGTGCAGAAGGACTGTTGCAGAGAGCAGAGTTTGGAGACTGGGGTGCAGAAGGATTGTTGCAGAGAGCAGAGTTTGGAGACTGGAGTGCAAAAGGACTGTTGCAGAGAGCAGAGTTCGGAGACTGGGGTGCTGAAGGATTGGTACAGAGAGGAGAGTTTTGAGACTGGTTTGCAGAAGGACTGTTATAGAGAGCAGAGTTTGGAGACTGGGTTGCTGAAGTATCTTACAGAGAGCCGAGGTTGGAGACTAAGGTGCAGGTGGACTGTTACAGAGAGCAGTGGTTTGAGACTGGGTTGCAGAAGTATCGTGCAGAGAGCAGAGGTTTCAGACTGAGGTGCAGAAGGACTGTTACAGAGAGCAGAGGTTGGAGACTGAGGTGTAGAAGGACTGTTACAGAGAAAAGTGTTTGGAGACTCAGGTGCAGAAGGATTGTCACAGGAAGCAGAGTTTGGAATTTGGGGTGCATAAGGCCCGTTACAGAGAGAAGAGGTTGGAGACTGCGGTATAGGACTGTTACCAAGAGCAGAAGTTTGAGACTCGGGTGCAGAAGAACTCTTACATAGAGCACAGGTTGGATACAGAGGTGCAGAAGTATAGATACAGGGAACAGAGGTTGAAGACTGGGGATCAGACAGACTGTTACAGAAAGCATAGGTTGGAGACTGGAGTGAAGAAGGACTGTTACAGAGCAGAATTTGGAGACTGCAGTACAGAAGGACTTTTGCAGAGAGCAGATCTCTGAGTCTGGGGAGCAGAAAACTGTTGCAGAGGACAGAGGTTGGAGACTGGGGTGGAGAAGAAATGTTACAGAGATCAGAGTTTTAAAAGTGGAGTGCAGAAGGATCTTAAATAGAGCAGAGGTTGGAGACTGTGGTGCAGAAGGACTGTTGCAGAGAGAAGACGTTGGAGACAGGGGTCCAGAATGATCATTGCAAAGAGCAGAGTTTGGAGACTGGAGTTCAGAAAGACTGCTGCAGAGAGCAGATGTTGGAGACTGGGGTGCAGAAGGACTGTTGCAGAGAGCAAATTTTAGAGGCTGGGGTGCAGAAGGACTATTACATAGAGCAGAGGTTGCAGACTGAGCTGCAGAAGGACTGTTACAGAGATCAGAATTTGGAGACTGGGGTGCAGAAGGACTGTTACAGAGAGCAGAGGTTGAAGACTGGGGTTCAGATGGATCTTACACAGAGCAGAATTTGGAGACTGTGGTTCAAAAGGACTGTTGCAGAGAGCAGATGTTGGAGACTGGGGTGGAGAAAAATCGTTGCAGAGAGAAGAGGTTGGAGACTGGGATGCAGAAGGCCTGTTACAGAGAGCAGAGGTTGGAGACTGTTGTGCCGAAGGACTGTTACAGAGTGCAAAGTTTAAAGACTGGGTTGCAGAAGGATCTTACATAGAGCACAGTTTGGAGACTGAGGTGTAGAAGGACTGTTACAGAGAGCAGAGGTAGGAGACTGGGGTGCAGAAGTGTCGTTGCAGAGAGCAAAGTTTTCAGACTGAGGTGCAGAAGAACTCTTGCAGAGAGCAGATGTTGGAGACTGGGGTGCAGAAGGACTGTTGCAGAGAGCAGATGTTGGTAAGTAGGGTGCAGAAGGACTGTTGTAGAGAGTAGAGGTTTGAGACTGGGGTGCATTAGGACTGTTGCAGAGAGCAGACTTTAGAGACTGACTTGTGGAGGTCCTGTTACAGAGTGCAGAGGTTGGAGACTCGGAAGCAGAAAGAGTGTTACAGAGAGCAGTGTTTAAAAACTGGAGTGCAGAAGGATCATTTTAGACAACAGAATTTTTAGACTGAGGTGCAGAAGGACTGTTGCAGGGAGCAGTGTTGGAGACTTAGGTGCAGAAGGACTGTTGCAAAGAGAAGACGTTGGAGACTGGGGTGAAGAAGGATCGTTGTAGAGAGCAGAGTTTTGAGACTGGGGTTCAGAAGGACTGGTACAGAGAACAGAGGTTGGAGACTGGGGTGCAGAATGCTTGTTACAGAGAGAAAGGTTTCGAGAAAGAGTGCAGAAAGACTGGTTGCCCAAAGATCTTACACAGAGCAGAGGTTGCAGACTGAGGTGCAGAACGACTGTTACAGAGAGTAGAGGTTGGAGACTGAGGTGCAGAAGGATTGTTGCAGATAGCAGAGGTTGGAGACTGTGGTTTAGAAAGACTGCTGGAGGGAACAGGGTTTGGAGAATTGGGTGCAGAAGAAATTTTGCAGTGAGCAGAGTTTGGAGACTGAGATGCAGAAGGAATGTTACAGAGATCACAGGTTGGAGACTGGGGTGCAGAAGGACTGATACAGAAAGAAGAGGTTGGAGACTGTGGTGAAGAAGGAAAATTACAGAGAGCAGAATTTAAAGACTGCAGTACAGAAGGCTTGTTACAGAGAGCAGAGGTTGGAGACTGGGGTTGAGAAGGACTATTTCAGAGTGTAGATATTGGAGACTGGGGTTCAGAAGAACTGTTGCAGAGAGAAAAGGTTGGAGACTGGGGTGCAGAAGAACTGTCGTAGAGAGCAGAGTTTGGAGACTGAGGTGCAGAGGGAATGTTACAAAGAACAGAGGTTGGAGACTGGGGTGCAGAAGTACTGATACAGAGAGCAGAGGTTGGAGACTGTTGTGCAGAAGGACCTTTAGATAGAGCAGAGTTTGGAGACTGCAGTACAGAAGGACTGTTACAGTGAGCCTACGTTGGAGACTAGGGTACAGAAGGACTGTTTCAGAGCAGATGTTGGAAACTGTGGTTCAGAATGACTGTGGCAGAGGACAGAGTTTAGAGAATCGGGTGTAGAAGGACTGTTGCAGAGAGCACACGTTGGAGACTGAGGTGCAGAAGGATTGTTACAGAGAGCAGAGTTTGGAAACTAGGGTGCAGAAGGATCTTACAGAGAGCACGGGTTGGAGACAGGGGTGCAGAAGTACTGTTGCAGAGAGCAGAGGTTGGAGACTGAGGTGCAGAAGGACTGTTATAGAGAAGAGGTTTGAGATGGGGAGAAGAAGGACTGTTACTGAGAACAGAGGTTGGAGACTCATGTGCAGCAGTATCGTTGCAGAAAGCAGAGGTTGGAGACTGGGGTAGAGATGAAATGTTACTGGGAGCAGAGTTTTGAAACTGTGGTGAAGAAGGATATTACATAGAGCAGAGGTTGGAGACATGGGTGCAGAAGGACTGTTGCATAGAGCAGATGTTGGAGACTGGGGTGCAGAAGGATCGTTGCAGAGATCAGAGGTTGGAGACTAGGGTGCAGAAGGTTTGTTGCAGAGAGCAGAAGTTGAAGACTGGGGTGAAGAAGGATCATTGCAGACAGCAGAGGTTAGAGACTGGGGAGCAGAAGGACTGTTACAGAGAGTAGAGTTTGGATACTGAGGTGCCCATGAATCATTGCTTAGAGCAGAGATTGGAGACTGAGGTGCAAAAGGACTGTTGCAGAGAGCAGAGGTTGGTGACTGAGGTGCAAAAGGACTGTTACAGAGAGTAGAGGTTGGAGATTGGCGTGCAAAAGGCCTGTTACAGAGAGCGGAGGTCAGAGACTAGGGTGCAGAAGAACGGTTACAGAGAGCAGAGGTTTTAGACAAGGTTGCACAAGGATGTTACAGAGAGCAGAGGTTGTAGACCAAGGTGCAGCAGGACTGTTACAGAGAGCAGAGGTTGGTGACTAGGGTGCAGAAGGATCGTTGCAGGAAACAGAGTTTTCAGACTGAGGTGCAGAAGGACTTTTGCAGTGAGCACGTGTTAGAGACTGGGGTACAGAACGACTGTTGCAGAGAGCAGAGGTTGGATACTGGAGTACAGAAGTACTGTTGCAGAGAGCAAGGTTGGAGACTGAGGTGCAGAAAGACTGTTACAGAGAGCAGAGTTTGGAGACTGGGGTGCTGAAGTACTGGTAAAGCGAGCAGAGGTTGGAGACTGGGGTGCAGAAGGATGGTCAAAGAGAACAGAGGTCGGATACTGGGGTGCAGAAGGCCTTTTATGGAGAGCAGAGTTTGGAGAAGGGGTGCAGAAGTACTTTTACAGAGAGTAGAGGCTGATGTATAGAAGGACCATTGCAGAGAGCAGAGATTGGAGACTGAGGTGCAGAAGGATCGTTACAGAGAGCAGACATTGGAGACTTGGTCTCAGAAGGACTGCTGCAGAGAGCAGAGGCTGAACATGGGGTGTAGCAGGACTGTTGCAGAGAGCACAGGTTTGAGATTTGGGTGAAGAAGGACTGTTGCAGAGAGTACAGGTTGAAGACTGTGTTGCAGTAGGACTGTTACAGAGGCAGAGGTTGGAGACTTTGGTGCAGAAAGACTGTTGTGGAGAGCAGATGTTGGAGACTGGGTTGCAGAAGGACTATTGCAGAAAGCAGAGTTTGTAGACTGAGATGCAGAGGTACTGTTACAGAGAGCAGACGTTGGAGACTAGGGTAAAGAAGGACTGTTCCAGAGAGCAGATGTTGGAAACTGTGGTTCAGATTGACTGATGCAGAGAACAGAGGTTAGAGAATCGGGTGTACAAGGACTGTTGCAGAGAGCACACGTTGGAGACTGAGGTGCAGAAGGATTGTTACAGAGAGCAGAGTTTGGAGAAGGGGTGCAGAAGTACTTTTACAGAGAGTAGAGGCCGATGTACACAAGGACCATTGCAGAGAGCAGAGATTGGAGACTGAGGTGCAGAAGGATTGTTACAGAGAGCAGACGTTGGAGACTTGGTCTCAGAGGGACTGTTGTAGAGAGCAGAGGATGGAAACTGGGGTGCAGAAGGATCGTTGTAGCGAGCAGAGGTTTGAGACCAGCGTCCCAAAAAAATGTTACAGAGAACCGACGTTGGAGAAGGGGTGCAGAAGGACTGTTACCGAGGGCAGAGTTTACAGATGGGTTGCAGAAGGATCTTAGAGAGAGCAGATGTTGGAGACTGAGCTGCAGAAGGACTGTTACAAAGAGTAGAGGTTAGAGACTGAGTGCAGAAGCACTGTTGTAGAGAGCAGAGTTTTGAGACTGAGGTGCAGAAGGATTGTTACAGAGAGCAGAGGTCGGAGCCTGGGGTGCAGAAGGAGTGTTGCAGATAGCAGAGTTTGGAGACTGAGGTGTAGAAGGATTTGTCAGATACAGAGGTTTGAGACTTTGGTGCAGAAGGACTGATACAGAAAGCAGAGGTTGAAGACTGGGGAGCAGAAGAGCCCTTTACAGAGTGCAGATTTTGGAGACTGCACTAGAGAAGAACAGTTACAGAGGGCAGAGTTTAAAGACTGGTGTGGAGAAGGACTGTTTCAGAGTGCAGACCTTGGATACTGGGGTGCAGACAAACTGTTGCACAGAGCAGAGTTTGGGGACTGGGGTGCAGAAGAACTGTCGCAGAGAGCAGAGGATGGAGACTGAGGTGCAGAAGGAATGTTTCACTGAGCAGAGTTTGGAAACTGTGGTGCAGAAAAAATGATACAGGAAGGAGAGGTTGAAGACTGGGGTGCAGAAAGACCGTTACAGAGAGCAGAGGTTGGGGGCTGAGGTACAGAAGGACTGTTACAGAGAGCAGACGTTGGAGACTGGGGAGCAGAAGGACTGTTACAGAGAGCAGAGGTTGGAGACTGGGTTGCAGAAAGACTGTTGCATAGAGCAGAGTTTAGAGACTTAGTTGCAGAAGGACTGTTACAGAGAGCAGAGGTTGGAGACTGTGGTTCAGAAAGACTGATACAGTAAGCAGTGTTTGGAGACTGGGGTGCAGAAAGACCATTACAGAGAGGAGAGGTTGGAGACTGCGTACAGAAGGACTGTTGCTGAGAGCAGAGTTTGGAGACTGGGGTGCAGAAGGACTCTTGCAGAGAACAGAGGTTGGAGACTGGGGTGCAGAAGGATCGTGGCAGAGAGGAGAGTATTCAGACTGAGGTGCAGAAGGACTAATGTAGAGAGCAGATGTTGGAGACTGGGTTGCATAATGACTGTTGTAGAGAGCAGATGTTGGAGACTTCTGTGCAGATGGACTGTTCCAGAGAGTAGATATTGGAGACTAGGTGCAGAAATCCTGTTAAAGTGAGCAGAGTTTGGAGAAGGGGTGCAGAAGGACTGTTACAGAGAGCAGAGATTTGAGATTGGTTTGCAAAAGGATCTTACAGAGAGTAGAGTTTGGAGACCGAGATGCAGAAGGACTGTTACAGAGTGTTGAGTTTGAAGACTGAGGTGCAGAAGGACAATTGAAGATAGCATAGGTTGAAGTCTGAGGTGCAGAAGAACTGTAAAAGAGAGCAGTGACTGGAGACTGAGGTGCAGAAGGACTGATACAGAAAGCAGAGTTTTAAGACTGGAGTGGTGAAGGACCATTATAGAGAGCAGAGGTTGGAGACTCGGTGCAAAAGAACTGTTACAGAGAGAAGAGTTTGGAGACTGGGGTGAAGAAGGACTGTTGCAGGGAACAGAGGTTGGCGACTGAGTTGCCGAAGGACTTTTGAAGATAGCAGAGGTTAAAGACTAGGGTGCAGAAGAATCTTACAAAGATCAGAGGCTGGAGACTGGGGTGCAGAAGGATTGTTGCAGAGAGCAGGGGCTGGAGACTTGGTTGCAGAAGGACTGTTGCAGAGAGAAGAGGATAGAGACTGAGGTGCAGAAGTACTGTTAAAGAGAGCAGAGGTTTGAGACTGTGGTGGAGGACTGATACAGAAAGCAGAGGATGGAGACTGGGGTGCAGAAGGATCTTTACAAAGAGCAAAAATTGGAGACTTGGGTACAAAAGTACTTTTACAGAGAGCAGAGATTTTATACTGGGGAGCAGAAGGACTGTTGCAAAACAGAGGTTTAAGACAGGGTTGCAGAAGGACCATTGCAGAGAGCAGAGGTTGGAGACTGAGGTGCAGAAGGATTGTAACAGAGAGTAGAGTTTGGAGACTGGGGTACAGAAGCGTATTACAGAGAGCAGAGGTTGGAGATTGTGATGAAGAAGGACTGCTTCAGAGAGCAGAATTTGGAGACTGGGGTGCAGAAGGATTGTTAAAGAGAGCAGAGGTTGGAAACTAGAGTGCAGAAGTACTTTTGCATAGATCAGATGTTGGAGATTTGGGTGCAGAAGGAACCGTTGCAGAGAGCAGAGGTTAAAGACTGAGGTGCAGAAGGACTGTTATAGAGAGCAGAGGATTGAGACAGGCTTGCAGAAGGAATGATATAGAAAGCAGAGGTTTAAGACTGGGGTACAGGAGGACTATTACAGAAATCAGAGGTTGAAGTCTCCAGTACAGAATGACTGTTACAGAGAGCAGAGGTTGGAGACTGGGGTGTAGAAGGAATGTTGCAGAGAGTAGATGATGGAGACTGGGTTCCAGAAGGACTGGAGGAGAGAGCAGACTTTGGAGACTAGGTGCAGAAGGACAGTTACACAGAGCAGAGTTTGTAGACTGGGGTGGAGAAGGACTGATACAGAAAGCAGATTTTGAAGATTCGGGTGCAGAAGTACCCTTACAGAGAGGAGAGTTTGGAGACTTGGGTGGAGAATGACTGTTGCAGATAGCAGATGTTGGAGACTGGGGTGCAGAACGACTTTTGCAGAGAGCAGAGGATTGAATCTGGGGTGCAGAAAAACTGTTACAGAGAGCAGAGGTTGCAGACTGAGTTGCAGAAGGACTCTTACAGAGGGCATAGTTTGGAGACTGTGCTGCAAAACGACTGATACAGAAAGCAGAGGTTGGATACTGGGGTGCATAAGGACCCTTACAGAGAACAGATTTTGGAGACTGCGGTACAGAAGGACTGGTACAGTGAGCAAAGGTTGGAGACTGGGGCACAGAAGAACTTACGTACAGAACAGAGGTTGGAGACTGGGGTCCAGAACGATCGTTGGGTCGAGAAGAGTATGGAGACTGGGGTATAGAAGGACTGTTGCAGAGAGCAGAGTTTGAAGACTTGGGTGTAGAAGGACTGTTGCAGAGAGAAGAAGTTGGAGACTGGGGTGTCTAAGGACTGTTTCAAAGAGCAGATGTTGGAGACTTGGGTGCAGAAGGACTGTTGAATAGAGCAGAGATTGAAGACTGAGGTACAAAAGAGCTGTTACAGAGAGTGGAGGTTGGAGACTGGGGTGAAGATGGACTATTGCAGAGAGCAGAGTTTTCAGACTGAGGTACAGAAGAAATTTTGCAGAGAGCAGATGTTGGAAGCTGGGGTTCACAAGGACTGTTGCATCGAGCAGAGTTTTGAGACTGGGGTGCCAAAGGATCTTTGCAGAGAGCAGAGGTTGGAGACTGAGGTGCAGAAGGATCGTTGCATCGAGCAGAGTTTTGAGACTGGCATGCAGAAGGATCATTACAGAGAGCAGAGTTTGGAGCCTGGGGTGCAGAAGGAATGTTTCAGAGACAGAGGTTGGAGTCTTGGGTGCAGAAGGACTGTTGAAGAAAGCAGAAGTTGGAGACTGAGTTGCAGAAGGACTGATAGAGAAAGCAGATGTTGGAGACTGGCGTGCAGAAGGACCGTTTCAGAGAGCAGAGGTTAAAGACTGGGGTGCAGAAGGACTGTTACAGAGAGCAGACGTTAGAGACTGGGTTTCAGAAGGATCTTACAGAGAAAAGCGTGTGGAGACTGTGGTGCAGAAGGACTTTTACAGAGAGCGGAGGTTCGAGACCGAGGTGCAGAAGGATCGTTACAAAGAGCAGAGGATAGAGACTGGGGTGCAGACAGACTTTTAAAGAGAGCACAGGTTTGACACTGGGAAAAATAAGAAATGTTGCAGAGAGAAGATGTTGGAGACTAGGGTGCAGAAGGACTGCTGCTGAAAGCAGAGTTCGGAGACTAGGGGCAGAAGGACTGTTACAGAGAGCAGAGGTTGGAGACTCGGGTGCAGAAAAATCGTTGCAGACAACAGAGTTTTCAGACTGAGGTACAGAAGAACTGTTGCAGAGAGCAGATGTTGTAGACTGGGTTGCACATGGACTGTTGCAGCGAGCAGAGGTTGGAGACTGGGGTGCAGAAGGATCGTTGCAGATAGCAGACGTTAGAGACTGGGGTGCAGATGGACTGATACAGAGAGCAGAGGTTGGAGACTGGAGTGCAAAAGGCCTGTGACAGAGAGCAGAATTTTGAGACTGGGGTTATGAAGGACTGTTACAGAGAGCAGAGTTCTGAGACTGGGTTGCAGAAGGATCTTACAGAGAACAGAGAATGGAAACTTAGGTTCAGAAGCCCTGTTACAGAGAGTAGAGGTTGGAGACTGAGGTGCAGAAGGACCCTTGCAGAGAGTAGAGGTTGGAGACTGAGGTACAGAAGGACTGTTGCAGAGAGCAGAGGTTTTAGACTGCGATGTAGAATGACTACTGCAGAGAGCAGAGGTTGGAGACTGAGGTGCAAAAGGACCGTTGCAGAGAGCAGAGTTAGGAAACTGAGGTGCAGAAGTATTGTTACAGAGAGCAGAGGTTGGAGACTGGGGTGCAGAAGGACTGTTGCAGAGAGCAGAGGTTTTAGACTGGGATGTACAAGGACTGTTGTAGAGAGTAGAGGTTGGATATTGGGGTCCAGAGGACTGTACCAGAAAGCAGAGGTTGGAGACTAAGTTTCAGAAAGACAGTTACTCAAAGCAGAGTTTGGAGACTGGGATGCAGAAGGACTGACACAGAAAGCAGAGGTTGGAGACTCGGGTGCAGAAGTACTCTTACAGAGAGCAGAGGTTGGAGAATGCAGTCCAGAAAGATTGTTACAGAGAGCAAAGTTTGGAGACTGGGGTGGAGAATGACTGTTGCAGAGAGCAGAGGATGGAGACTGGGGTGCAGAAGGAGTGTTGCACAGAGCAGAGTTTGCAGACTGAGTTGCAGAAAGACTCTTATAGAGGGCAGAGTTTGGAGACTGTGGTTCAAAACAACTGATACAGAAAGGAGAGGTTGGATCCTGGGGTGCATAAGGGCCCGTACAGAGAACAGAGGTTGGAGACTGTGGTACAGAAGGACTTTTATAGAGAGCAGAGTTTGGAGTCTGGGGTTCATCAGAACTGATGTTGAGAACAGAGTTTGGAGACTGGGGTGCAGAAGGATCGTTGGGGCCATCAGAGTGTGGAGACTGGGGTGTAGAAAGACTGTTGCAGAGAGCAGTGATTGGAGACTAAGTTACAGAAGGACTGTTACAGAGAGCAGAGGTTGGAGACTGGGGTGCAGATGGATTATTGCAGAGAGCAGAGTTTTCAGACTGAGGTACAGTAGAACTGTTGCAGACTGGGGTTAACAAAAACTGTTGCAGCTAGCAGAATTTTCAGACTAGGGTGCAGAAGGATCGTTGCAGAGAGCAGAGGTTCGAGACTGAGGTAGATAAGGATCGTTGCAGAGAGCAGAGGTTCGAGACTGGGGTGTAGAAGGAATGTTGCAAAGAGCAGAAGTTGGAGATTTGTTTGCAGAAGGACTGTTGCAGAAAGCAGAGTTTGGAGACTGAGGTGCAGAAGGAATTTTGCAGAGAGCAGAGGTTAAAGACTGGGGTTCAGAAGAACTGTTATAGAGAGGAGACGTTAGAGACTGGGGGTTAAGAAGTATCTTACAGAGAAAAGAGTTTGGAGACTGAGGTGCAGAAGGACTGTTACAGAGAGCGAAGTTTCGAGACTGGGGTGCAGAAGGATCGTTACAGAAAGCAGAGGTTGGAGACTACGGTGCTGACGGAGTTATTCAGAGAGCAATGGTTTGATACTGGGGTCCAGAAAGAATTTTGCAGAGAGCAGAGGTTGGACACTGAGGTGCAGAAGGACTGTTGCTTAAAGCAGACGTTGGCGATTGACGTGCTGTAGTACAATTACAGAGAACAGAGTTTGGATACTGGGGTGCAGGATTATTGCAGAGAGCAGAGTTTTCGGACTGAGGTACAGAAGAAATTTTGCAGAGAGCAGATGTTGTAGACTTGGTTGCACAAGGACTGGTGCAGCAAACAGAGTTTGGAGACTGGGGTGCAGAAGGATCATTGCAGAGAGCAGACGTTGGAGACTGGCGTGCAGATGGACTGATAAAGAGACCAGAGGTTGGAGACTGGGGTGCAGAAGACCTGTTAAAGAGAGCAGAGTTTGGAGGGTGGGGTGATTAAGGACTGTTACAGAGAGAAGTGTTTGGAGACTGGGTTGCAGAAGGATATTAAAGAGAGCAGAGATTAGAGACTGAGGTGAAGAAGCACTGTTACAGAGAGAAGAGGTTGGAGACTGAGGTGCAGAAGGACCCTTGCAGAGAGCAGAGGTTGGAGACTGAGGTGCAGAAGGACTGTTGCAGATAGCAGAGGTTTTAGACTGCGATGTAGAATGACTGTTTCAGAGAGCAGAGGTTGGAAACTGAGGTGCAGAAGGACTGTTATAGAGAGCAGAGGTTGGAGACTGGGGTTCAGAAGGACTGATACAGAAAGCAGATATTGGAGTCTGGGGTACAGAAAGACCGTTAAAGAGAGCAGAGTTTGGAGACGGGGGTGCAGAAGAACTGTAAAAGAGAGCAGATTTTGGTAACTAAGGTTCCGAAGGACTGTTGCAGAGAGCAGAGGTTGGAGACAGCGGTGCAGAAGGATCTGACAGAGAGCAGAATTTGTAGACTGAGGTGCAGAAGGACTGTTCTGGAGATCAGAGGTAGGATCATTGCAAAGACCAGAGTTTAAATACTAGAATGCAGAAGGATCGTTGCAGAGAGTAGAGGTTGGAGACTTGGGTGCAAAATGCCTGCTACAAAGAGAAGATTTGTAGACTGGCGTACAGAAGGCCTGTTACAGAGAGGAGAGTTTGGAAACAGGTTTTAGAAACAGGGGTGCAGAAAGATCTTACAGAGAGAAGAGGTTGGAGACAGACAGGGTTTGGAAACAGGGGTTCAAAAGGATCTTACAGAGAGCAGAGCTTGGAGACTGAGGTGCAGAAGAACTGTTGTAGAGATCAGAGGTCAGAGACTGGGGTGCAGAAGCATCTTACAGAGAGCAGACGATGGAGACTGGGGTGCAGAAAGATCGTTGCAGAGAGCAGCGGTTGGAGACTTGGGTGCAGAAGGATCGTGCAAAGACCAGAGGTGTCAGACTGAGGTGCAGAAGGACTGTTACAGAGAGTACAGGTTGGAGACTTAGGTGTAGAAGGACTGTTACTAAGAGCAGAGTTTGGAGACTGAGGTGCAGAAGCACTGTTACAGAAAGCAGAGTGTGTAAATTGGGGTGCAGAAGGACAGTTACAGAGACCAGAGTTTGGAGACTGTGGTATAGAAAAACTATTACAGAGAGCAGAGGTTGGAGACTCGGGTGCAGAAGGAATGTTTAAGAGAGCACAGGTTGGAGACTGAGGTGCAGAAGAATAGATACAGAGAGAAGAGGTTTTAGACTGGGGTTCAGAAGGACTGATACAGAAAATAGAGTTTAAAGACTGGGGTGCAGAAGGACAAGTTATGGAGAGCAGAGGTTGGAGACTGTGGTACAGAAGGACTGTTACAGAGAGCAGAGGTTGGATACAGGGGTGCAGAAGCATCTTACAGAGAGCAGAATTTGGGGACTGAGGTGCAGATGGACTGTTGTAGAGAGCAGATTTTGGAGACTGGGGTGCAGAAGGCCTGCTACAGAGAGCAGAGTTTGGACACTGGAATGCAGAAGGCTTGTTACAGAGAGGAGAGGTTTGAGACCGGGGTGCAGACGGACTGTTATAGAGAGCAGATCTCTGATACTCGGGAGCAGAAGGACTGTTGCAGAGGACAGAGGTTGAAGACTGGGTTATAGAGAGCAGAATTTGGAGACTGGGTTGCTGAAGGATCTTACAGAGAGAAGAGGTTGGACACTGAGGTTCAGGTGGACTGTTACAGAGAGCAGTGGTTGGAGACTGAGGTGCAGAAGGACCGTGCAGAGAGGAAAGGTGTCAGACTGAGGTGCAGAAGTCTTGTTACATAGAGCAGAGGTTGAAGACTGAGGTGCAGAAGGATTGTTACAGAGAGAAGAGTTTGGAGACAGGGGTGCAAAAGGACTGTTGCAGAGAGCAGAGGTTGGAGACTGGGGTGCAGACAGACCGTCACAGAGAGCAGAGTTTGAAGACTGAAGTATAGAAGGACTGTTGCAGAGATCAGAGTTTGGAGACTGGGGTGCAGAAGGACTTTTTAAGAGAGCAGATATTGGAGACTGAGGTGCAGAATTCCTGTTACATAGAGCAGAGGTTTGAGAGTGGGGTGCAGAAGGATTGTTACAAAAAGCAGAGCTTGGAGACAGTGGTGCAGAAGGATCTGACAGAGAGCAGATGTTGGAGACTGAGGTGCAGGGGGACTGTTACCGAGAGCAGAGATTGGAGACTGGGGTGCAGAAGGATCTTTGCAGAGAGCAGAGTTTGGAGACTGGCGTGTAGAAGTCCTGGTACAGAGAGGAGATGTTGGAGACTGGGGTGCAGAAGGACTGTTATAAAATGCAGTGTTTGGAGACTGGGTTGTTGAAGGATCTTACATTGAGCAGAGATTGCAGACTGACGTGTAGCTTGACTTTTACAGAGAGTAGTGGTTGAAGACTGGGTGCAAAAGGATCATGCATAGAGCAGAGGTTTCAGACTGAGGTGCAGAAGGACTGTTACAGAGAACAGGGGTTGGAGACTGAGGTGTAGAAGGAGTGTTTCAGAGAGCAGAGCTTGGAGACTCAGGTGCAGAAGGACTGTAACAGGAAGCAGAGTTTGGAAATTGGGTTGCAGAAGGACTTTTACAAAGAGCACAGGTTGGAGACTGCGATATAGGATTATTATCGAGAGCAGATGTTGGAGACTGGGGTGCAGAAGGACTCTTACATAGAGCACAGGTTGGAGTCTGAGGTGCAGAAGGATAGATACAGAGAACAGAGTTTCGAGACTGGGGTTCAGACATACTGATACAGAAAGCAGAGGTTGGAGACTGGGGTGTAGAAGGACCGTTACAGAGAGCAGAGTTTGGAGACTCAGGTGCAGATGGACTGTTACAAGAGCAGATGTTGGAGACTGCGGTACAGAAGGACTGTTACAGAGAGCAGATCTCTGAGACTCGGGAGCAAAAGGACTGTTGCAGAGGACAGAGGTTGAAGACTGGGTTGAAGAAGGAATGTTACAGAGAGCAGAGTTTGGAAACTGGAGTAAAGAAAGATCTTACAGAGAGCAGAGCTTTAGGACTGTGGTGCAGAAGGATTGTTGCAGAGAGCAGACATTGGAGACCGGGTTCTGGAAAGATCGTTGCAGAGAGCAAAATTTGGGGACTGTGGTGAAAAGAGGACTGTTACAGAGAGCAGAGTTTGGGGACTGGGGTGCGGAAGTACTGTTGCAGAGAGCAGATGTTGGAGACTGGGGTGGAGAAGAATCGTCGCAGAGAGAAGAGGTTGGAGACTGTTGTGCAGAAGGACTGTTACAGAGTGCAGAGTTTAAATACTTCCTTGCAAAAGGATCTTACAAAGAGCAGATTTGGGAGACTGAGGTGCAGAAGGACTGTTAGGAGAGCAGAGGTAGGAGACTGGGGTGCAGAAGGACTGTTACAGAGAGCAAAAATTGGATGCAGGTTTGTAGAAGCATCTTACAGAGTGGCGAATTAGGAGACTGAGGTACAGAAGGAAGTGTTGTAGAGATCAATGGTTGGAGAGTGGGTTGAAGTTGGATCATTGCAGAGAGCTGATGTTGGAGACTGGAGTGCAGAAGGATTGTTTCAGAGAGCAGATTTTGGAGACTGAGGTTTAAAAGGCCAGCTAAAGACAGAAGAGTTTGGAGACTGACGTGCAGAAGGCCTGGTACAGGAGAGGTTGGAGACTGAGGTGCAGGTGGACTGTTACAGAGAGCAGTGGTTGGAGACTGGGGTGCAGAAGGACTGTTACAGAGAGCAGAGTTTGGAGACTGAGGTGCAGAAGGATTGTTAAAGAAAACAGAGGTTGGAAATTGGGGTGCAGAAGGAATGTTACAGAGAGCACAGGTTGGAGACTGAGGTGAAGAAGGATAGATACAGAGAGCTGAGGTTTGAGACTGAGGTCCAGAAGGACTGATACAGAAAGCAGAGTTTGGAAACTGGGGTGCTGAAGGACCGTTACTGAGAGTAGAGTTTGGAGACTGGGGAGCAGAAGGACTGTTGCAGAGGACAGAGTTTGGAGACTGGGGTGCCTCAGGACACTTGCAGAAAGCAAAAGTTGAAGACTGGGGTGGAGAAGGAATGTTACAGAGAGCAGAGTTTGGAAACTGGAGTGCAGAAGGATCTTACAGAGAGCAGAGTTTGGAGACTGTGGTTAAGAAAGACTCTTACAGAGAGCAGGTTTTGGAAATTGTGGTGAAGATGGACTGATACAGTAAGCAGAGTTTAGAGACTGGGGTGCAGAAGGACTGTTACAGAGAGCAGAGTTTTGAGAATGGGGTGCAGAAGAATCCTTGCCGAGAACAGAGATTTCAGACTGAGGTGCATGAGGACTGTTGCAGAGAGCAGAGTTTTGAGACTAAGGTGCAGAAAGACTGTTACAGAGAGCAGAGATTGGAGACTGGGGTGCAGAAGTACCGTTACAAAGAGCAGATTTTTGAGAGTGCACTACAAGAGGACTGTTACAGAGAGAAGAGTTTGGAGACTGGGTTGGAGAAGGACTGTTGCAGAGAGCTGAGGAAGGAGACTGGGGTACAGAAGGATCGTTGGGGAGAGCAGAGTATTGAGACTGGTGTGCAGAAGGACTGTTACAGAGAACAGAGTTTGGAGAAGGGGTGCAGAAGGACTGTTTCACGAAGCAGAGGTTTGAGACTTTGGTGCAGAAGGACTGTTGTAGACAGCAGAGTTTGGAGAATGAGGTGCAGAAGGACTGTTACAGAGAGCAGAGGTTGGAGACTGGGGTGCTGATGGACTGATAAAGAAAGTAAAGTATAGAAGCTGGGGTGCAGAAGGACCGTTACAGAGAGCAGATTTTAAAGACTAAACTACAGGAGGACTGTTACAGAGAGCAGAGGTTGGAGACTGGGGTGCAGAAGGACTGTTTCAGAGTGAAGAGTTTGGAGATTGGGGTGCACAAGGATCGTTTAAGAGAGCAGAGTTTTTAGACTGAGGTGCAGAACGACTGTTGAAGAGAGCTGATGTTGGAGACTGGGGTGCAGAAGGACTTTTTCAGAGAGCAGATGTTAGAGACTTCGGTGCAGAAGGATTGTTACAGAGAGCAGAGGTTGGATACTGGGGTTCAGAAGGACCATTTTAGAGATCAGAGTTTGGGAACTGAGGTGAAGAAGTCTCCTTGCAGAGAGTACAGTTTTCAGACTAAAGTGCAAAAGGACTGTTGCAGAGAGCAGATTTTGGAGACTGGGTGAAGAAGGTTCGTTGCAGAGAAAAGCGGTTGGAGACTAAGGTGCAGAAAGACTGTTGCAGATAGCAGAGGTTGGAGCTGGGGTGTAGAAGGACTGTTGCAGGAACAAGAATTTGAGACAGCGGTTCTGAAGAACTGTTGCAGAGAGAAGAGTTTGGAGACTGAGAAGCAGAAGGACTGTTACAGAGAGTAGAGGTTGGAGACTGAGGTAAAGAAGGATTGTTACAGAGAGCAGAGGTTGGAGACTGGGGTGCAGAAGGAATGTTGCAGATAGCAGAGGTTGAAGACTGGGGTGTAGTAGGACTTTAGCAGGCAGCAGAGATTGGAGACTGGAGTGCAGAAGGACTTTTGCAGAGACCAGAGTTTGGAGAGTGAGGTACAGAAGGACTTTTACAGAGAGCAGAGGTTGGAGACTGGGGTGCAAAAGGATCATTGCAGAGAGCAGAGGTTGAGGACTGGGGTGCAGAAGGACTGTTGCAGACAGCAGTGGTTTGAGACTGGGGTGCAGAAGGACTGTTACAGAGAGTAGAGTTTTGAGACTGAGGTACAGAAGGTTCGATGCAGAGAGCTGAGTTTGGAGACTGAGGTGCAAAAGGACTGTTGCAGAGAGCAGAGGTTGGAGACTGAGGTGCAAAAGGACTGTTACAGAGAGTAGAGGTGGGAGATTTGGGTGCAAAAGGCCTGTTACAGAGAGCAGAGGTTGGAGACTGGGGTGCAGAAGGTTCATTGTAGAGAGCAAAATTTTGAGACTGCGGTGCAGAAGGATTGTTTTAAAGAACAGAGGTCAGAGACTGGGGTGCAGAAGGATCGTTGAAGAGAACAGATGTTGGAACTGGGTTGCAGAGGGACTGTTGCAGAGAGCAGAGGCTGGACACTGGGGTGTAAAAGGACTGTAGTGGAGAGCACAGGTTCACATTGGGGTGCAGAAGGACTGTTTAAGAGAGCAGAGGTTGGAGACTGGGATACAGAAGGACTGTTACAGAGGCAGAGGTTGAAGATTTGGTGGAGAAGGTCTGTTGCAGAGAGAAGATGTTGGAGATTGGGGTGCAGAAGGACTGTTGCAGAGACCAGAGTTCGTAGACTGAGGTGACGAAGGACTCTTACAGAGAGCAGGTGTTGGAAATTGTGGTGCAGATGGACTGATACAGTAAGCAGAGTTTGGAGACTGGGGTGCAGAAGGATTGTTGCAGAGAGCAGAGTTTGTAGACTGAGGTGCAAAAGCACTGTTACAGAGAGCAGAGGTTGCAGAATGGGGTGAAAAGACCTGTTACAGAGAGCAGAGGTTGGAGACTGGTGTGCAGTAGGACTGTTACAGAGAGCAGAGTTTTGAGATTGGGGTGCAGAAGGATCCTTGCCGAGAACAGAAATTTGAGACTGAGGTGCAGAATTTGGAGACTGAGTTGCAGAAAGATTGTTACAGAGACCAGAGACTGGGGTGAAGAAGGACTGTTACATAGAGCAGATTTTGGAGACTGGGGTGCAGAAGGACTGTTGCAGATAGCAGAGTTTGGAGACAGGGGTGTAGAAGGACATTTGCAGGCAGCAGATGTTGGAGACTGGGGTGCAGAAAAACTTTTGCAGAGAGGAGAGTTTGGAGACTGAGGTACAGAAGGACTGTTACTGAGAGCAGAGGTTAGAGACTGGTGTGCAGAAGGACTGATACAGAAAGTAGAAGTGTTAGACTGGGGTGCAGAAGGATCCTTACCGAGAGCAGAGGTTGGAGATAGCAGTATAGAAGGAATGTTACAGAGAGCAGAGGTTGGAGACTGGGGTGGAGAAGGACTGTTTCAGAGAGTAGATTTTGGATACTGGGGTGCAGAAGAACTGTTGCAGAGAGCAGAATTTGGAGACTTAGGTGATGAAGGACTCTTGCACACAAAAGAGAATGTGGTGCAGAAGGACCGTTGCAGAGAGCAGAGTTTGGAGACTGCAGTACAGAAGGACTGTTGAGAGGTGAGATGAAGTACAGAAGGACTGTTGACAGGTGAGATGAAGAAGGAGTGTTACAGAAAGCAGAGTTTGTGGACTTGGGTGCAGAAGTATCATTGCACAGTGCAGAGTTTACAGACTGAGGTGAAGAAGGACTGTTTCAGAGAGCAGATGTTGGAGACTGGGATGCAGAAAGACTTTTGCAGAGAGCTTAGCTTGGAGACTGGGTTGCAAAAAGATTGTTGCAGAGAGCAGAGGTTGGAGACTGGAGTGCAAAACGATTGTTACAGAGAAAAGAGGTTCGAGAATGGGGTGCAGAAGGAGGATTGCAGAGAGTAGAGTTTGGAAAATGATGTACAGAAAAATTGTTACAGAGAACAGAACTTGGAGACTGGGGTGCAGAAAGACTGTTGCAGAGATCAGAGGTTGGATACTGGGGTGCAGAAGGACTGTAGCAGAGAGCAGAGGTTTGAGACTGGGGTGTAGAAGGACTGTTGCAGAGAGCAGACGTTGAAGACTGGGATGCGGAAGGATCGTTCCAGAAAGCAGATGTTAGATACTGGGTTATAATAAGACGTTTGCAGAGAGCAGAGGTTAGAGACTGGGGTGCAGAAGGACTTTTGCAGAGAGCAGTGGTTGGAGACGGAATTGGAGAAGGATCATTGCAGAGAGAATAGGTTGGAGACTGGGGTGCATTAGGCCTGTTACAGAGAGCAGAGTTTTGAATCTGTGGTGCAGAAGACCTGTTACAGAGAACAGAGGTTGGAGACTGGTGTGCCAATGGAT
>NW_027523514.1:0-46196 GCF_052094955.1 Ictidomys tridecemlineatus | reverse complement strand
TGTTTGTTGTTGATGTACCCCTAAGAAGAGACTGGCGAGAATCACTTTCATGGAAAGGGCCTGCCAAGCTTCCAAAAAACTACGAGTTGCCTGAAATCTCAGCAAACACTTTTTCACCCAATCTTGATGATACTTTCAGGTAATTATCAGTACACCAATGCCACTTGGCTCGCCAAATTTCGTTCTTCTAGGTTAAACCGTTCGTTGGCAGTAACCAGTTTCATTTTGAGGTTTCACTCTGTTTTCTCCTATAGGGATACATGTATTTGGAACTCTAAATCAAACACGGTTTGTGCTAGCTTTTGAAACTTGACACAATAAAGCAGTTTCAAGTTCTATCTCTATGGTTTGTTTGCTGTTGATGTAGCCCTAAGCAGAGACTGGCGAGAATCACTTTCATGGAAAGGGCCTGCCAAGCTTTCAAAAAACTACGAGTTGCCTGAAATCTCAGCACACACTTTTTCACCCAATCTTGATGAAACTTTCAGGTAATGATCAGTACACCAATCCCACTTGGCTCGCCAAATTTCGTTCTTCTAGGTTAAACAGTTCGTTGGCAGTAACTGGTTTCATTTTGAGTTTCACTCTGTTTTCTCCTATAGGGATACATGTATTTGGAACTCTAAATCAAACACGGTTTGTGCTAGCTCTTTGAAACTTGACACAATAAAGCAGTTTCAAGTTCTATCTCTATGGTTTTTTGCTGTTGATGTAGCCCTAAGCAGAGACTGGCGAGAATCACTTTCATGGAAAGGGCCTGCCAAGCTTCCAAAAAACTACGAGTTGCCTGAAATCTCAGCACACACTTTTTCACCCAATCTTGATGAAATTTTCAGGTAATGATCAGTACACCAATCCCACTTGGCTCACCAAATTTCGTTCTTCTAGGTTAAATTGTTCGTTGGCAATAACCGGTTTCATTTTGAGGTTTCACTCTGTTTTCTCCTATAGGGATACATGTATTTGGAACTCTAAATCAAACACGGTTTGTGCTAGCTCTTTGAAACTTGACACAATAAAGCAGGTTCAGGTTCTATCTCTATGGTTTGTTTGTTGTTGATGTAGCTCTAAGCAGAGACTGGCGAGAATCACTTTCATGGAAAGGGCCTAACAAGCTTCAAAAAATTACGAGTTGCCTGAAATCTCAGCACACACTTTTCACCCAATCTTGATGAAACTTTCAGGTAATGATCATTACACCAATCCCACTTGGCTCGCCAAATTCGTTCTTCCAGGTTAAACCATTCGTTGGCAGTAACCGGGTTCATTTTGAAGTTTCTCTCTGTTTTCTTCTATAGAAATACATGTATTTGGAACTCTAAATCAATCACGGTTTGTGCTAGCTCTTTGAAACTTGACACAATAAAGCAGTTTCAAGTTCTGTCTCTATGGTTTGTTTGTTGTTGATGTAGCCCTAAGCAGAGACTGGCGAGAATCACTTTCAAGGAAAGGGCCTGCCAAGCTTCCAAAAAACTATGAGTTGCCTGAAATCTCACCACACACTTTTTCACCCAATCTTGATGAAACTTTCAGGTATGATCAGTACACCAATCTCACTTGGCTCGCCAAATTTCATTCTTCTAGGTTAAACCGTTCGTTGGCAGTAACCGGTTTCATTTTGAGTTTCACTCTGTTTTCTCCTATAGGGATACATGTATTTGGAACTCTAAATCAAACACGGTTTGTGCTAGCTCTTTGAAACTTGACACAATAAAGCAGTTTCAAGTTCTATCTCTATGGTTTGTTTGTTGTTGATGTACCCCTAAGAAGAGACTGGCGAGAATCACTTTCATGGAAAGGGCCTGCCAAGCTTCCAAAAAACTACGAGTTGCCTGAAATCTCAGCAAACACTTTTTCACCCAATCTTGATGATACTTTCAGGTAATGATCAGTACACCAATGTCACTTGGCTCGCCAAATTTCGTTCTTCTAGTTAAACCGTTCGTTGGCAGTAACCAGTTTCATTTGAGGTTTCACTCTGTTTTCTCCTATAGGGATACATGTATTTGGAACTCTAAATCAAACACGGTTTGTGCTAGCTTTTGAAACTTGACACAATAAAGCAGTTTCAAGTTCTATCTCTATGGTTTGTTTGCTGTTGATGTAGCCCTAAGCAGAGACTGGCGAGAATCACTTTCATGGAAAGGGCCTGCCAAGCTTTCAAAAAACTACGAGTTGCCTGAATTCTCAGCACACACTTTTTCACCCAATCTTGATGAAACTTTCAGGTAATGATCAGTACACCAATCCCACTTGGCTCGCCAAATTTCGTTCTTCTAGGTTAAACCGTTCGTTGGCAGTAACTGGTTTAATTTTGAGGTTTCACTCTGTTTCCTCCTATAGGGATACATGTATTTGGAACTCTAAATCAAACACGGTTTGTGCTAGCTCTTTGAAACTTGACACAATAAAGCAGTTTCAAGTTTCTATCTCTATGGTTTTTTGCTGTTGATGTAGCCCTAAGCAGAGACTGGCGAGAATCACTTTCATGGAAAGGGCCTGCCAAGCTTCCAAAAAACTACGAGTTGCCTGAAATCTCAGCACACACTTTTTCACCCAATCTTGATGAAATTTTCAGGTAATGATCAGTACACCAATCCCACTTGGCTCATCAAATTTCTTTCTTCTAGGTTAAATTGTTCGTTGGCAATAACCGGTTTCATTTTGAGGTTTTCACTCTGTTTTCTCCTATAGGGATACATGTATTTGGAACTCTAAATCAAACACGGTTTGTGCTAGCTCTTTGAAACTTGACACAATAAAGCAGTTTCAAGTTCTATCTCTATGGTTTGTTTGCTGTTGATGTAGCCCTAAGCAGAGACCTGCGAGAATCACTTTCATGGAAAGGGCCTGCCAAGCTTCCAAAAAACTACGAGTTGCCTGAAATCTCAGCAAACACTTTTTCACCCAATATTGATGAAACTTTCAGTTAATGATCACTACACCAATCCCACTTGGCTCGCCAAATTTCGTTCTTCTAGGTTAAACCGTTCGTTGGCAGTAACCGGTTTCATTTTGAGGTTTCACTCTGTTTTCTCCTATAGGGATACATGTATTTGGAACTCTAAATCAAACACGGTTTGTGCTAGCTCTTTGAAACTTGACACAATAAAGCAGTTTCAAGTTCTATCTCTATGGTTTGTTTGCTGTTGATGTAGCTCTAAGCAGAGACTGGCGAGAATCACTTTCATGGAAAGGGCCTGCCAAGCTTCCAAAAAACTTCGAGTTGCCAGAAATCTCAGCACACACTTTTTTCATCCAATTTTGATGAAACTTTCAGGTAATGATCAGTACACCAATCCCACTTGGCTCGCCAAATTTCGTTCTTCTATGTTAAACCGTTCGTTGGCAGTAACCGGTTTCATTTTGAGGTTTCACTCTGTTTTCTCCTATAGGGATACATGTATTTGGAACTCTAAATCAAACACGGTTTGTGCTAGCTCTTTGAAACTTGACACAATAAAGCAGTTTCAAGTTCTATCTCTATGGTTTGTTTGCTGTTTATGTAGCCCTAAGCAGAGACTGGAGAGAATCACTTTCATGGAAAGGCCCTGCCAAACTACCAAAAAACTACAGGTTGCCTGAAATCTCAGCACACACTTTTTCACCCAATCTTGATGAAACTTTCCAGGTAATAATCAGTACACCAATCCCACTTGGCTCGCCAAATTTCGTTATTCTAGCTTAAACCGTTCGTTGGCAGTAACAGGTTTCAATTTGAGGTTTCACTCTGTTTTCTCCTATAGGGATACATGTATTGGAACTCTAAATCAAACACGGTTTGTGCTAGCTCTTCAAAACTTGACACAATAAAGCAGTTTCAAGTTCTATCTCTATGGTTTGTTTGCTGTTGATGTAGCCCTAAGCAGAGACTGGCGAGAATCACTTTCATGGTAAGGGCCTGCCAATCTTCAAAAAAACTACGAGTTGCCAGAAATCTCAGCACACACGTTTTCACCCAATTTTGAGGAAACTTTCAGGTAATGATCAGTACACCAATCCCACTTGACTCGCCAAATTTCGTTCTTCTATGTTAAACCGTTCGTTGGCAGTAACCGGTTTCATTTTGAGGTTTCACTCTGTTTTCTCCTATAGGGATACATGTATTTGGAACTCTAAATCAAACACGGTTTGTGCTAGCTCTTTGAAACTTGACACAATAAAGCAGTTTCAAGTTCTATCTCTATGGTTTGTTTGCTGTTTATGTAGCCCTAAGCAGAGACTGGAGAGAATCACTTTCATGGAAAGGGCCTGCCAAACTACCAAAAAACTACAGGTTGCCAGAAATCTCAGCACACACTTTTTCACCCAATTTTGATGAAACTTTCAGGTAATAATCAGTACACCAATCCCACTTGGCTCGCCAAATTTCTTTCTTCTAGCTTAAACCGTTCGTTGGCAGTAACCGGTTTCAATTTTGAGGTTTCACTCTGTTTTCTCCTATAGGGATACATTTATTTGGAACTCTAAATCAAACACGGTTTGTGCTAGCTCTTTGAAACTTGACACAATAAAGCAATTTCATGTTCTATCTCTGTGGTTTGTTTGCTGTTGATGTAGACCTAAGAAGATACTGGCGAGAATCACTTTCATGGAAAGGGCCTGCCAAGCTTCCAAAAAACTACGAGTTGCCTGAAATCTCAGCAAACACTTTTTCACCCAATCTTGATGATACTTTCAGGTAATAATCAGTACACCAATCCCACTTGGCTCGCCAAATTTCGTTCTTCTAGGTTAAACCGTTCGTTGGCAGTAACCGGTTTCATTTTGAGGTTTCACTCTGTTTTCTCCTATAGGGATACATGTATTTGGAACTCTAAATCAAACACGGTTTGTGCTAGCTCTTTGAAACTTGACACAATAAAGCCGTTTCAAGTTCTATCTCTATGGTTTGTTTGCTGTTGATGTAGCCCTAAGCAGAGACTGGCGAGAATCACTTTCATGGAAAGGGCCTGCCAAGCTTCCAAAAAACTACGAGTTTCCTGAAATTTCAGCACACACTTTTTCACCCAATCTTGATGAAACTTTCAGGTAATAATCAGGACTCCAATCACACTTGGCTCGCCAAATTTCGTTCTTCTAGGTTAAACCGTTCGTTGGCAGTAACCGGTTTCATTTTGAGGTTTCACTCTGTTTTCTCTTATAGGGATACATGTATTTGGAACTCTAAATCAAACACGGTTTGTGCTAGTTATTCAAAACTTGACACAATAAAGCAGTTTCAAGTTCTATCTCTATGGTTTGTTTGCTGTTGATGTAGCCCTAAGCAGAGACTGGCGAGAATCACTTTCATGGAAAGGGCCTGCCAAGCTTCCAAAAAACTACGAGTTGCCAGAAATCTCAGCACACACTTTTTCACCCAATCTTGATGAATCTTTCAGGTAATGATCAGTACACCAATCCCACTTGGCTCGCCAAATTTCGTTCTTCTAGGTTAAACCGTTCGTTGGCAGTAACCGGTTTCATTTTGAGGTTTCACTCTGTTTTCTCCTATAGGAATACATGTATTTGGAACTCTAAATCAAACACGGTTTGTGCTAGCTCTTTGAAACTTGACACAATAAAGCAGTTTCAAGTTCTATCTCTATGGTTTGTTTGCTGTTTATGTAGCTCTAAGCAGATACTGGAGAGAATCACTTTCATGGAAAGGGCCTGCCAAGCTTCCAAAAAACTACGAGTTGCCTGAAATCTCAGCACACCCTTTTTCACCCAATCTTGATGAAACTTTCAGGTAAAGATCAGTACACCAATCCCACTTGCCTCGCCAAATTTCGTTCTTCTAGGTTAAACCGTTCGTTGGCAGTAACCGGTTTCATTTTGAGGTTTCACTCTGTTTTCTCCTATGGGATACATGTATTTGGAACTCTAAATCAAACACGGTTTGTGCTAGCTCTTTGAAACTTGACACAATAAAGCAGTTTCAAGTTCTATCTCTATGGTTTGTTTGCTGTTTATGTAGCCCTAAGCAGAGACTGGAGAGAATCACTTTCATGGAAAGGCCCTGCCAAACTACCAAAAAACTACAGGTTGCCTGAAATCTCAGCACACACTTTTTCACCCAATCTTGATGAAACTTTCAGGTAATAATCAGTACACCAATCCCACTTGGCTCGCCAAATTTCGTTATTCTAGCTTAAACCGTTCGTTGGCAGTAACAGGTTTCAATTTGAGGTTTCACTCTGTTTTCTCCTATAGGGATACATGTATTTGGAACTCTAAATCAAACACGGTTTGTGCTAGCTCTTCAAAACTTGACACAATAAAGCAGTTTCAAGTTCTATCTCTATGGTTTGTTTGCTGTTGATGTAGCCCTAAGCAGAGACTGGCGAGAATCACTTTCATGGTAAGGGCCTGCCAAGCTTCCAAAAAACTACGAGTTGCCAGAAATCTCAGCACACACTTTTTCACCCAATTTTGATGAAACTTTCAGGTAATGATCAGTACACCAATCCCACTTGACTCGCCAAATTTCGTTCTTCTATGTTAAACCGTTCGTTGGCAGTAACCGGTTTCATTTTGAGGTTTCACTCTGTTTTCTCCTATAGGGATACATGTATTTGGAACTCTAAACCAAACACGGTTTGTGCTAGCTCTTTGAAACTTGACACAATAAAGCAGTTTCAAGTTCTATCTCTATGGTTTGTTTGCTGTTTATGTAGCCCTAAGCAGAGACTGGAGAGAATCACTTTCATGGAAAGGCCCTGCCAAACTACCAAAAAACTACAGGTTGCCTGAAATCTCAGCACACACTTTTTCACCCAATCTTGATGAAACTTTCAGGTAATAATCAGTACACCAATCCC
Source organism: Ictidomys tridecemlineatus (assembly GCF_052094955.1). Taxonomy (NCBI): domain Eukaryota; kingdom Metazoa; phylum Chordata; class Mammalia; order Rodentia; family Sciuridae; genus Ictidomys; species Ictidomys tridecemlineatus. Next base: position 39,393 of record NW_027523514.1, on the reverse strand, counting down.
ACTTGGCTCGCCAAATTTCGTTATTCTAGCTTAAACCGTTCGTTGGCAGTAACAGGTTTCAATTTGAGGTTTCACTCTGTTTTCTCCTATAGGGATACATGTATTTGGAACTCTAAATCAAACACGGTTTGTGCTAGCTCTTCAAAACTTGACACAATAAAGCAGTTTCAAGTTCTATCTCTATGGTTTGTTTGCTGTTGATGTAGCCCTAAGCAGAGACTGGCGAGAATCACTTTCATGGTAAGGGCCTGCCAAGCTTCCAAAAAACTACGAGTTGCCAGAAATCTCAGCACACACTTTTTCACCCAATTTTGATGAAACTTTCAGGTAATGATCAGTACACCAATCCCACTTGGCTCGCCAAATTTCTTTCTTCTAGCTTAAACCGTTCGTTGGCAGTAACCGGTTTCATTTTGAGGTTTCACTCTGTTTTCTCCTATAGGGATACATTTATTTGGAACTCTAAATCAAACACGGTTTGTGCTAGCTCTTTGAAACTTGACACAATAAAGCAATTTCATGTTCTATCTCTGTGGTTTGTTTGCTGTTGATGTAGACCTAAGAAGATACTGGCGAGAATCACTTTCATGGAAAGGGCCTGCCAAGCTTCCAAAAAACTACGAGTTGCCTGAAATCTCAGCAAACACTTTTTCACCCAATCTTGATGATACTTTCAGGTAATAATCAGTACACCAATCCCACTTGGCTCGCCAAATTTCGTTCTTCTAGGTTAAACCGTTCGTTGGCAGTAACCGGTTTCATTTTGAGGTTTCACTCTGTATTCTCCTATAGGGATACATGTATTTGGAACTCTAAATCAAACACGGTTTGTGCTAGCTCTTTGAAACTTGACACAATAAAGCAGTTTCAAGTTCTATCTCTATGGTTTGTTTGCTGTTGATGTAGCCCTAAGCAGAGACTGGCGAGAATCACTTTCATGGAAAGGGCCTGCCAAGCTTCCAAAAAACTACGTGTTGCCTGAAATTTCAGCACACACTTTTTCACCCAATCTTGATGAAACTTTCAGGTAATAATCAGGACTCCAATCACACTTGGCTCGCCAAATTTCGTTCTTCTAGGTTAAACCGTTCGTTGGCAGTAACCGGTTTCATTTTGAGGTTTCACTCTGTTTTCTCTTATAGGGATACATGTATTTGGAACTCTAAATCAAACACGGTTTGTGCTAGTTATTCAAAACTTGACACAATAAAGCAGTTTCAAGTTCTATCTCTATGGTTTGTTTGCTGTTGATGTAGCCCTAAGCAGAGACTGGCGAGAATCACTTTCATGGAAAGGGCCTGCCAAGCTTCCAAAAAACTACGAGTTGCCAGAAATCTCAGCACACACTTTTTCACCCAATCTTGATGAATCTTTCAGGTAATGATCAGTACACCAATCCCACTTGGCTCGCCAAATTTCGTTCTTCTAGGTTAAACCGTTCGTTGGCAGTAACCGGTTTCATTTTGAGGTTTCACTCTGTTTTCTCCTATAGGAATACATGTATTTGGAACTCTAAATCAAACACGGTTTGTGCTAGCTCTTTGAAACTTGACACAATAAAGCAGTTTCAAGTTCTATCTCTATGGTTTGTTTGCTGTTTATGTAGCTCTAAGCAGATACTGGAGAGAATCACTTTCATGGAAAGGGCCTGCCAAGCTTCCAAAAAACTACGAGTTGCCTGAAATCTCAGCACACCCTTTTTCACCCAATCTTGATGAAACTTTCAGGTAAAGATCAGTACACCAATCCCACTTTGCTCGCCAAATTTCGTTCTTCTAGGTTAAACCGTTCGTTGGCAGTAACCGGTTTCATTTTGAGGTTTCACTCTGTTTTCTCCTATGGGATACATGTATTTGGAACTCTAAATCAAAAACGGTTTGTGCTAGCTCTTTGAAACTTGAGACAATAAAGCAATTTCAAGTTCTATCTCTATGGTTTGTTTGCTGTTGATGTAGCCCTAAGCAGAGACTGGCGAGAATCACTTTCATGGAAAGGGCCTGCCAAGCTTCCAAAAAACTACGAGTTGCCTGAAATCTCAGCACACCCTTTTTCACCCAGTCTTGATGAAACTTTCAAGTAATGATCAGTACACCAATCCAACTTTGCTCGCCAAATTTCGTTCTTCTAGGTTAAACCGTTGGTTGGCAGTAACCGGTTTCATTTTGAGGTTTCAATTTGTTTTCTCTTATAGGGATACATGTATTTGGAACTCTAAATCAAACACGGTTTGTGCTAACTCTTTGAAACTTGACAAAATAAAGCAGTTTCAAGTTCTATCTCTATAGTTTGTTTGCTGTTGATGTAGCCCTAAGCAGAGACTGGCGAGAATCACTTTCATGGAAAGGGCCTGCCAAGCTTCCAAAAAACTACGAGTTGCCAGAAATCTCAGCACACACTTTTTCACCCAATCTTGATGAAACGTTCAGGTAATGATCACTACACCAATCCCTCTTGGCTCGCCAAATTTCGTTCTTCTAGGTTAAACCGTTCGTAGGCAGTAACCGGTTTCATTTTGAGGTTTCACTCTGTTTTCTCCTATAGGGATACATGTATTTGGAACTCTAAATCAAACACGGTTTGTGCTAGCTCTTTGAAACTTGACACAATAAAGCAGTTTCAAGTTCTATCTCTATGGTTTGTTTGCTGTTGATGTAGCCCTAAGCAGAGACTGGCGAGAATCACTTTCATGGAAAGGGCCTGCCAAGCTTCCAAAAAACTACGAGTTGCCAGAAATCTCAGCACACACTTTTTCACCCAATCTTGATGAAACTTTCAGGTAATGATCAGTACACCAATCCCACTTGGCTCGCCAAATTTAGTTCTTCTAGGTTAAACCGTTCGTTGGCAGTAACCCGTTTCATTTTGAGATTTCACTCTGTTTTCTCCTATAGGGATACATGTATTTGGAACTCTAAATCAAACACGGTTTGTGCTTCCTCTTTGAAACTTGACACAATAAAGCAGTTTCAAGTTCTATCTCTATGGTTTGTTTGCTGTTTATGTAGCCCTAAGCAGAGACTGGAGAGAATCACTTTCATGGAAAGGGCCTGCCAAGCTTCCAAAAAACTACGAGTTGCCTGAAATCTCAGCACACACTTTTTCACCCAATCTTGATGAAACTTTCAGGTAATGATCAGTACACCAATCCCACTTGGCTCGCCAAATTTAGTTCTTCTAGGTTAAACCGTTCGTTGGCAGTAACTGGTTTCATTTTGAGGTTTCACTCTGTTTTCTCCTATAGGGATACATGTATTTGGAACTCTAAATCAAACACGGTTTGTGCTTCCTCTTTGAAACTTGACACAATAAAGCAGTTTCAAGTTCTATCTCTATGGTTTGTTTGCTGTTTATGTAGCCCTAAGCAGAGACTGGAGAGAATCACTTTCATGGAAAGGGCCTGCCAAGCTTCCAAAAAACTACGAGTTGCCTGAAATCTCAGCACACACTTTTTCACCCAATCTTGATGAAACTTTCAGGTAATGATCAGTACACCAATCCCACTTGGCTCGCCAAATTTAGTTCTTCTAGGTTAAACCGTTCGTTGGCAGTAACTGGTTTCATTTTGAGGTTTCACTCTGTTTTCTCCTATAGGGATACATGTATTTGGAACTCTAAATCAAACACGGTTTGTGCTTCCTCTTTGAAACTTGACACAATAAAGCAGTTTCAAGTTCTATCTCTATGGTTTGTTTGCTGTTTATGTAGCCCTAAGCAGAGACTGGAGAGAATCACTTTCATGGAAAGGGCCTGCCAAGCTTCCAAAAAACTACGAGTTGCCTGAAATCTCAGCACACACTTTTTCACCCAATCTTGATTAAACTTTCAGGTAAAGATCAGTACACCAATCCCACTTGGATCGCCAAATTTCGTTCTTCTAGGTTAAACCGTACGTTTGCAGTAACCGGTTTCATTTTGAGGTTTCACTCTGTTTTCTCCTATAGGGATACATGTATTTGGAACTCTAAATCAAACACGTTTTGTGCTAGCTCTTTGAAACTTGACACAATAAAGCAGTTTCAAGTTCTATCTCTATGATTTGTTTGTTGTTGATGTAGCCCTAAGCAGAGACTGGCGAGAATCACTTTCATGGAAAGGGCCTGCCAAGCTTCCAAAAAACTACGAGTTGCCTGAAATCTCAGCACACACTTTTTCACCCAATCTTGATGAAACTTTCAGGTAATGATCAGTACACCAATCCCACTTGGCTCGCCAAATTTAGTTCTTCTAGGTTAAACCGTTCGTTGGCAGTAACTGGTTTCATTTTGAGGTTTCACTCTGTTTTCTCCTATAGGGATACATGTATTTGGAACTCTAAATCAAACACGGTTTGTGCTTCCTCTTTGAAACTTGACACAATAAAGCAGTTTCAAGTTCTATCTCTATGGTTTGTTTGCTGTTTATGTAGCCCTAAGCAGAGACTGGAGAGAATCACTTTCATGGAAAGGGCCTGCCAAGCTTCCAAAAAACTACGAGTTGCCTGAAATCTCAGCACACACTTTTTCACCCAATCTTGATTAAACTTTCAGGTAAAGATCAGTACACCAATCCCACTTGGATCGCCAAATTTCGTTCTTCTAGGTTAAACCGTACGTTTGCAGTAACCGGTTTCATTTTGAGGTTTCACTCTGTTTTCTCCTATAGGGATACATGTATTTGGAACTCTAAATCAAACACGTTTTGTGCTAGCTCTTTGAAACTTGACACAATAAAGCAGTTTCAAGTTCTATCTCTATGATTTGTTTGTTGTTGATGTAGCCCTAAGCAGAGACTGGCGAGAATCACTTTCATGGAAAGGGCCTGCCAAGCTTCCAAAAAACTACGAGTTGCCTGAAATCTCAGAAAACACTTTTTCACCCAATCTTGATGATACTTTCAGGTGATGATCAGTACCCCATTCCCACTTGGCTCACCAAATTTTGTTTTTCTAGGTTAAACCGTTCGTTGGCAGTAACCGGTTTCATTTTGAGGTTTCACTCTGTTTTCTCCTATAGGGATACATGTATTTGGAACTCTAAATCAAACACGGTTTGTGCTAGCTCTTTGAAACTTGACACAATAAAGCAGTTTCAAGTTCTATCTCTATGATTTGTTTGTTGTTGATGTAGCCCTAAGCAGAGACTGGCGAGAATCACTTTCATAAAAAGGGCCTGGCAAGCTTCCAAAAAACTACGAGTTGCCTGAAATCTCAGCACACACTTTTTCACCCAATCTTGATGAAACTGTTAGGTAATGATCAGTACACCAATCCCACTTGGCTAGCCAAATTTCGTTCTTCTAGGTTAAACCGTTCGTTGGCAGTAACCGGTTTCATTTTGAGGTTTCACTCTGTTTTCTCCTATAGGGATACATTTATTTGGATCTCTAAATCAAACACGGTTTGTGCTAGCTATTTGAAACTTGACACAATAAAGCAGTTTCACATTCTATCTCTATGGTTTCTTTGCTGTTGATGTAGACCTAAGCAGAGACTGGCGAGAATCACTTTCATGGAAAGGGCCTGCCAAGCTTCCAAAAAACTACGATTTGCCTGAAATCTCAGCACAAACTTTTTCACCCAATCTTGATGAAACTTTCAGGTAATGATCAGTACACAAATCCCACTTGGTTTGCAAAATTTCGTTCTTCTAGGTTAAACCGTTCGTTGGCAGTAACCGGTTTCATTTTGAGGTTTCACTCTGTTTTCTCCTATAGGGATACATGTATTTGGAACTCTAAATCAAACACGGTTTGTGCTAGCTCTTTGAAACTTGACACAATAAAGCAGTTTCAAGTTCTATCTCTATGGTTTGTTTGTTGTTGATGGAGCCCTAAGCAGAGACTGGCGAGAATCACTTTCATGGAAAGGGCCTGCCAAGCTTCCAAAAAACTACGAGTTGCCTGAAATCTCAGCACACACTTTTTCACCCAATCTTGATGAAACTTTCAGGTAATGATCAGTACACCAATCCCCCTTGGCTCGCCAAATTTCGTTCTTCTAGGTTAAACCGATCGTTGGCAGTAACCGGTTTCATTTTGAGGTTTCACTCTGTTTTCTCCTATAGGGATACATGTATTTGGAACTCTAAATCAAACACGGTTTGTGCTTCCTCTTTGAAACTTGACACAATAAAGCAGTTTCAAGTTCTGTCTCTATGGTTTGTTTGCTGTTTATGTAGCCCTAAGCAGAGACTGGAGAGAATCACTTTCATGGAAAGGGCCTGCCAAGCTTCCAAAAAACTACGAGTTGCCTGAAATCTCAGCACACACTTTTTCACCCAATCTTGATGAAACTTTCAGGTAAAGATCAGTACACCAATCCCACTTGGCTCGCCAAATTTCGTTCTTCTAGGTTAAACCGTACGTTGGCAGTAACCGGTTTCATTTTGAGGTTTCACTCTGTTTTCTCCTATAGGGATACATGTATTTGGAACTCTAAATCAAACACGGTTTGTGCTAGCTCTTTGAAACTTGCCACAATAAAGCAGTTTCAAGTTCTATCTCTATGGTTTGTTTGCTGTTGATGTAGCCCTAAGAAGAGACTGTCGAGAATCACTTTCATGGAAAGGGCCTGCCAAGCTTCCAAAAAACTACGAGTTCCCTGAAATCTCAGCACACACTTTTTCACCCAATCTTGATGATACTTTCAGGTAATGATCAGTACCCCATTCCCACTTGGCTCACCAAATTTCGTTTTTCTAGGTTAAACCGTTCGTTGGCAGTAACCGGTTTCATTTTGAGGTTTCAGTCTGTTTTCTCCTATAGGGATACATGTATTTGGAACTCTAAATCAAACACGGTTTGTGCTAGCTCTTTGAAACTTGACACAATAAAGCAGTTTCACATTCTATCTCTATGGTTTGTTTGCTGTTGATGTAGACATAAGAAGATACTGGCGAGAATCTCTTTCATGGAAAGGGCCTGCCAAGCTTCCAAAAAACTACGAGTTGCCTGAAATCTCAGCAAACACTTTTTCACCCAATCTTGATGATACTTTCAGGTAATAATCAGTACACCAATCCCACTTGGCTCGCCAAATTTCATTCTTCTAGGTTAAACCGTTCGTTGGCAGTAACCGGTTTCATTTTGAGATTTCACTCTGTTTTCTCCTATAGGGATACATGTATTTGGAACTCTAAATCAAACATGGTTTGTGCTAGCTATTTGAAACTTGACACAATAAAGCAGTTTCAAATTCTATCTCTATGGTTTCTTTGCTGTTGATGTAGCCCTAAGCAGAGACTGGCGAGAATCACTTTCATGGAAAGGGCCTGCCAAGCTTCCAAAAAACTACGAGTTGCCTGAAATCTCAGCACACTTTTTTCACCCAATCTTGATGAAACTTTCAGGTAATGATCAGTACACCAATCCCACTTGGTTTGCAAAATTTCGTTCTTCTAGGTTAAACCGTTCGTTGGCAGTAACCGGTTTCATTTTGAGGTTTCACTCTGTTTTCTCCTATAGGGATACATGTATTTGGAACTCTAAATCAAACACGGTTTGTGCTAGCTGTTCGAAACTTGACACAATAAAGCAGTTTCAAGTTGTACCTCTATGGTTTGTTTGCTGTTGATGTAGCCCTAAGCAGAGACTGGCGAGAATCACTTTCATGGAAAGGGCCTGCCAAGCTCCCAAAAAACTACGAGTTGCCAGAAATCTCAGCACACACTTTTTCACCCAATCTTGATGCAACTTTCAGGTAATGATCACTACACCAATCCCACTTGGCTCACCAAATTTGTTCTTCTAGGTTAAACCGTTCGTTGGCAGTAACCGGTTTCATTTTGAGGTTTCACTCTGTTTTCTCCTATAGGGATACATGTATTTGGAACTCTAAATCAAACAAGGTTTGTGCTAGCTCTTCGAAACTTGACAGAATAAAGCAGTTTCAAGTTCTATCTCTATGGTTTGTTTGCTGTGGATGGAGCCCTAAGCAGAGACTGGCGAGAATCACTTTCATGGAAAGGGCCTGCCAAGCTTCCAAAAAACTACGAGTTGCCTGAAATCTCAGCACACACTTTTTCACCCAATCTTGATGAAACTTTCAGGTAATAATCAGTACACCAATCCCCCGTGGCTCGCCAAATTTCGTTCTTCTAGGTTAAACCGTTCGTTGGCAGTAACCGGTTTCATTTTGACGTTTCACTCTGTTTTCTCCTATAGGGATACATGTATTTGGAACTCTAAATCAAACACGGTTTGTGCTAGCTCTTTGAAACTTGACACAATAAAGCAGTTTCAAGTTCTATCTCTACGGTTTGTTTGCTGTTGATGTAGCCCTAAGAAGAGACTGGCGAGAATCACTTTCATGGAAAGGGCCTGCCAAGCTTCCAAAAAACTACGAGTTGCCTGAAATCTCAGAAAACACTTTTTCACCCAATCTTGATGATACTTTAAGGTAATGATCAGTACCCCATTCCCACTTGGCTCGCCAAATTTCGTTCTTCTAGGTAAAACCGTTCGTTGGCAGTAACCGGTTTCATTTTGAGGTTTCACTCTGTTTTCTCCTATAGGGATACATGTATTTGGAACTCTAAATCAAACACGGTTTGTGCTAGCTCTTTGAAACTTGACACAATAAAGCAGTTTCAAGTTCTATCTCTATGGTTTGTTTGCTGTTGATGTATCCCAAAGCAGAGATTGGCGAGAATCACTTTCATGGATAGGGCCTGCCAAGCTTCCAAAAAACTACGAGTTGCCTGAAATCTCAGCACACCCTTTTTCACCCAATCTTGATGAAACTTTCAGGTAATGATCAGTACACCAATCCCACTTGGCTCGCCAAATTTCGTTCTTCTAGGTTAAACCGTTCGTTGGCAGTAACCGGTTTCATTTTGAGGTTTCACTCTGTTTTCTCCTATAGGGATACATGTATTTGGAACTCTAAATCAAACACGGTTTGTGCTAGCTCTTTGAAACTTGACACAATAAAGCAGTTTCAAGTTCTGTCTCTATGGTTTGTTTGCTGTTGATGTAGCCCTAAGCAGAGACTGGCGAGAATCACTTTCATGGAAAGGGCCTGCCAAGCTTCCAAAAAACTACGAGTTGCCTGAAATCTCAGCACACCCTTTTTCACCCAATCTTGATGAAACTTTCAGGTAATGATCAGTACACCAATCCCACTTGGCTCGCCAAATTTCGTTCTTCTAGGTTAAACCGTTCGTTGGCAGTAACCGGTTTCATTTTGAGGTTTCACTCTGTTTTCTCCTATAGGGATACATGTATTTGGAACTCTAAATCAAACACGGTTTGTGCTAGCTCTTTGAAACTTGACACAATAAAGCAGTTTCAAGTTCTATCTCTATGGTTTGTTTCTGTTGATGTAGCCCTAAGCAGAGACTGGCGAGAATCACTTTCATGGAAAGGGCCTGCCAAGCTTCCAAAAAACTACGAGTTGCCCGAAATCTCAGCAAACACTTTTTCACCCAATCTTGATGAAACTCTCAGGTAATGATCAGTACACCAATCCCACTTGGCTCGCCAAATTTCGTTCTTCTAGGTTAAACCGTTCGTTGGCAGTAACCGGTTTCATTTTGAGGTTTCACTCTGTTTTCTCCTTTAGGGATACATGTATTTGGAACTCTAAGTCTAACACGGTTTGTGCTAGCTCTTTGAAACTTGACACAATAAAGCAGTTTCAAGTTCTATCTCTATGGTTTGTTTGCTGTTGATGTATCCCTAAGCAGAGACTGGCGAGAATCACTTTCATGGAAAGGGCCTGCGAAGCTTCCAAAAAACTACGAGTTGCCTGAAATCTCAGCACACACTTTTTCACCCAATCTTGATGAAACTTTCAGGTAATGATCAGTACACCAATCCCACTTGGCTCGCCAAATTTCGTTCTTCTAGGTTCAACCGTTCGTTGACAGTAACCGGTTTCATTTTGAGGTTTCACTCTGTTTTCTCCTATAGGGATACATGTATTTGGAACTCTAAATCAAACACAGTTTGTGCTAGCTCTTTGAAACTTGACATAATAAAGCAGTTTCAAGTTCTATCTCTATGGTTTGTTTGCTGTTGATGTAGCCCTAAGCAGAGACTGGCGAGAATCACTTTCATGGAAAGGGCGTGCCAAGCTTCTAAAAAACTACGAGTTGCCTGAAATCTCAGCACACACTGTTTCACCCAATCTTGATGAAACTTTCAGGTAATGATCAGTACACGAATCCCACTTGGCTCGCCAAATTTCGTTCTTCTAGGTTAAACCGTTCGTTGGCAGTAACCGGTTTCATTTTGAGGTTTCACTCTGTTTTCTCCTATAGGGATACATGTATTTGGAACTCTAAATCAAACACGGTTTGTGCTAGCTCTTTGAAACTTGACACAATAAAGCAGTTTCAAGTTCTATCTCTATGGTTTGTTTGCTGTTGATGTAGCCCTAAGCAGAGACTGGCGAGAATCACTTTCATGGAAAGGGCCTGCCAAGCTTCCAAAAAACTACGAGTTGCCCGAAATCTCAGCACACACTTTTTCACCCAATCTTGATGAAACTTTCAGGTAATGATCAGTACACCAATCCCACTTGGCTCGCCAAATTTCCTTCTTCTAGGTTAAACCATTCGTTGGCAGTAACCGGTTTCATTTTGAGGTTTCACTCTGTTTTCTCCTATAGGGATACATGTATTTGGAACTCTAAATCAAACACGGTTTGTGCTAGCTCTTTGAAACTTGACACAATAAAGCAGTTTCAAGTTCTATCTCTATGGTTTGTTTGCTGTTGATGTAGCCCTAAGCAGAGACTGGCGAGAATCACTTTCATGGAAAGGGCCTGCCAAGCTTCCAAAAAACTACGAGTTGCCCGAAATCTCAGCACACACTTTTTCACCCAATGTTGATGAAACTTTCAGGTAATGATCAGTACACCAATCCCACTTGGCTCGCCAAATTTCATTCTTCTAGGTTAAACCGTTCGTTGGCAGTAACCGGTTTCATTTTGAGGTTTCACTCTGTTTTCTCCTATAGGGATACATGTATTTGGAACTCTAAATCAAACACGGTTTGTGCTAGCTCTTTGAAACTTGACACAATAAAGCAGTTTCAAGTTCTATCTCTATGGTTTGTTTGCTGTTGATGTAGCCCTAAGCAGAGACTGGCGAGAATCACTTTCATGGAAAGGGCCTGCCAAGCTTCCAAAAAACTACGAGTTGCCTGAAATCTCAGCACACCCTTTTTCACCCAATCTTGATGAAACTTTCAGGTAATGATCAGTAGACCAATCCCACTTGGCTCGCCAAATTTCGGTCTTCTAGGTTAAACCGTTCGTTGGCAGTAACCGGTTTCATTTTGAGGTTTCACTCTGTTTTCTCCTATAGGGATACATGTATTTGGAACTCTAAATCAAACACGGTTTGTGCTAGCTCTTTGAAACTTGACACAATAAAGCAGTTTCAAGTTCTATCTCTATGGTTTGTTTGCTGTTGATATAGCCCTAAGCAGAGACTTTCGAGAATCACTTTCATGGAAAGGGCCTGCCAAGCTTCCAAAAAACTACGAGTTGCCCGAAATCACAGCACACCCTTTTTCACCCAATCTTGATGAAACTTTCAGGTAATGATCAGTACACCAATCCCACTTGGCTCTCCAAATTTCGTTCTTCTAGGTTAAACCGATCGTTGGCAGTAAGTGGTTTCATTTTGAGGTTTCACTCTGTTTTCTCCTATAGGGATACATGTATTTGGAACTCTAAATCAAACACGTTTAGTGCTAGCTCTTTGAAACTTGACACAATAAAGCAGTTTCAAGTTCTCTCTCTATGGTTTGTTTGCTGTTGATGTAGCCCTAAGCAGAGACTGGCGAGAATCACTTTCATGGAAAGGGCCTGCCAAGCTTCCAAAAACTACGAGTTGCCTGAAATCTCAGCACACCCTTTTTGACCCAATCTTGATGAAACTTTCAGGTAATGATCAGTACACTAATCCCACTTGGCTCGCCAAATTTCCTTCTTCTAGGTTAAACCGTTCATTGGCAGTAACTGGTTTCATTTTGAGGTTTCACTCTGTTTTCTCCTATAGGGATACATGTATTTGGAACTCTAAATCATACACGGTTTGTGCTAGCTTTTTGAAACTTGACACAATAAAGCAGTTTCAAGTTCTATCTCTATGGTTTGTTTGCTGTTGATGTAGCCCTAAGGAGAGACTGGCAAGAATCACTTTCATGCAAAGGGCCTGCCAAGCTTCCAAAAAACTACGAGATGCCTGAAATCTCAGCACACACTTTTTCACCCAATCTTGATGAAACTTTCAGGTAATGATCAGTACACCAATCCCACTTGGCTTGCCAAATTTCATTCTTCTAGGTTAAACCGGTTGATGTAGTCCTAAGCAGAGATTGGCAAGAATCACTTTCATGGAAAGGGCCTGCCTAGCTTGGCAGTAACTGGTTTCATTTTGAGGTTTCACTCTGTTTTCTCCTATAGGGATACATGTATTTGGAAATCCAAATCAAACACGGTTTGTGCTAGCTCTTTGAAACTTGACACAATAAAGCAGTTTCAAGTTCTATCTCTATGGTTTGTTTGCTGTTGATGTAGCCCTAAGCAGAGACTGGCGAGAATCACTTTCATGGAAAGGGCCTGCCAACCTTCCAAAAAACTAAGAGTTTCCCGAAATCTCAGCACACACTTTTTCACCCAATCTTGATGAAACTTTCAGGTAATGATCAGTACACCAATCCCACTTGGCTCGCCAAATTTCGTTCTTCTAGGTTAAACCGTTCGTTGGCAGTAACCGGTTTCATTTTGAGGTTACACTCTGTTTTCTCCTATAGGGATACATATATTTGGAACTCTAAATCAAACACGGTTTGTGGTAGCTCTTTGAAACTTGACACAATAAAGCAGTTTCAAGTTCTATCTCTATGGTTTGTTTGCTGTTGATGTAGCCCTAAGCAGAGACTGGCGAGAATCACTTTCATGGAAAGGGCCTGCCAAGCTTCCAAAAAACTACGAGTTGCCTGAAATCTCAGCACACACTTTTTCACCCAACCTTGATGAAACTTTCAGGTAATGATCAGTACACCAATCCCACTTGGCTCGCCAAATTTCGTTCTTCTAGGTTAAACCGTTCGTTGGCAGTAACCGGTTTCATTTTGAGGTTTCACTCTGTTTTCTCCTATAGGGATACATGTATTTGGAACTCTACATCAAACACGGTTTGTGCTAGCTCTTTGAAACTTGACACAATAAAGCAGTTTCAAGTTCTATCTCTATGGTTTGATTGCTGTTGAAGTAGCCCTAAGCAGAGACTGGCGAGAATCACTTTCATGGAAAGGGCCTGCCAAGCTTCCAAAAAACTACGAGTTGCCTGAAATCTCAGCACACACTTTTTAACCCAACCTTGATGAAACTTTCAGGTAATGGTCAGTACACCAATCCCACTTGGCTCGCCAAATTTCGTTCTTCTAGGTTAAACCCTTCGTTGGCAGTAACCGGTTTCATTTTGAGGTTTCACTCTGTTTTCTCCTATAGGGATACATGTATTTGGAACTCTAAATCAAACACAGTTTGTGCTAGCTCTTTGCAACTTGACACAATAAAGCAATTTCAAGTTCTATCTCTATGGTTTGTTTGCTGTTGATGTAGCCCTAAGCAGAGACTGGCGAGAATCACTTTCATGGAAAGGGCCTGCCAAGCTTCCAAAAAACTACGAGTTGCCCGAAATCTCAGCAAACACTTTTTCACCCAATCTTGATGAAACTTTCAGGTAATGATCAGTACACCAATCCCACTTGGCTCGCCAAATTTCGTTCTTCTAGGTTAAACCGTTCGTTGGCAGTAACCGGTTTCATTTTGAGGTTTCACTCTGTTTTCTCCTATTGGGATACATGTATTTGGAACTCTAAATCAAACACGGTTTGTGCTAGCTCTTTGAAACTTGACACAATAAAGCAGTATCAAGTTCTATCTCTATGGTTTGTTTGCTGTTGATGTAGCCCTAAGTAGAGACTGGCGAGAATCACTTTCATGGAAATGGCCTGCCAAGCTTCCAAAAAACTACGAGTTGCCCGAAATCTCAGCAAACACTTTTTCACCCAATCTTGATGAAAATTTCAGGTAATGATCAGTACACCAATCCCACTTGGCTCGCCAAATTTCGTTCTTCTAGGTTAAACCGTTCGTTGGCAGTAACCGGTTTCATTTTGAGGTTTCACTCTGTTTTCTCCTATAGGGGTACATGTATTTGGAACTCTAAATCAAACACGATTTGTGCTAGCTCTTTGAAACTTGACACAATAAAGCAGTTTCAAGTTCTATCTCTATGGTTTGTTTGCTGTTGATGTAGCCCTAAGCAGAGACTGGCGAGAATCACTTTCATGGAAAGGGCCTGCCAAGCTTCCAAAAAACTACGAGTTGCCCGAAATCTCAGCACACACTTTTTCACCCAATCATGATGAAATTTTCAGGTAATGATCAGTACACCAATCCCACTTGGCTCGCCAAATTTCCTTCTTCTAGGTTAAACCGTTCGTTGGCAGTAACCGGTTTCATTTTGAGGTTTCACTCTGTTTTCTCCTTTAGGGATACATGTATTTGGAACTCTAAATCAAACACGGTTTGTGCTAGCTCTTTGAAACTTGACACAATAAAGCAGTTTCAAGTTCTATCTCTATGGTTTGTTTGCTGTTGAAGTAGCCCTAAGCAGAGACTGGCGAGAATCACTTTCATGGAAAGGGCCTGCCAAGCTTCCAAAAAACTACGAGTTGCCCGTAATCTCAGCACACCTTTTTTCACCCAATCTTGATGAAACTTTCAGGTAATGATCAGAACACCAATCCCACTTGGCTCACCAAATTTCGTTCTTCTAGGTTAAACCGTTCCTTGGCAGTAACCGGTTTCATTTTGAGGTTTCACTCTGTTTTCTCCTATAGGGATACATGTATTTGGAACTCTAAATCAAACACGGTTTGTGCTAGCTCTTTGAAACTTGACACAATAAAGCAGTTTCAAGTTCTATCTCTATGGTTTGTTTGCTGTTGAAGTAGCCCTAAGCAGAGACTGGCGAGAATCACTTTCATGGAAAGGGCCTGCCAAGCTTCCAAAAAACTACGAGTTGCCTGAAATCTCAGCACACACTTTTTAACCCAATCTTGATGAAACATTCAGGTAATGATCAGTACACCAATCCCACTTGGCTAGCCAAATTTCGTTCTTCTAGGTTAAACCCTACATTGGCAGTAACCGGTTTCATTTTGAGGTTTCACTCTGTTTTCTCCTATAGGGATACATGTATTTGGAACTCTAAATCAAACACGGTTTGTGCTAGCTCTTTGAAACTTGACACAATAAAGCAGTTTCAAGTTCTATCTCTATGGTTTGTTTGCTGTTGATGTAGCCCTAAGCAGAGACTGGCGAGAATCACTTTCATGGAAAGGGCCTGCCAAGCTTCCAAAAAACTACGAGTTGCCTGAAATCTCAGCACACACTTTTTCACCCAATCTTGATGAAACTTTCAGGTAATGATCAGTACACCAATCCCACTTGCCTCGCCAAATTTCATTCTTCTAGGTTAAACCATTCGTTGGCAGTAACCGGTTTCATTTTGAGGTTTCACTCTGTTTTCTCCTATAGGGATACATGTATTTGGAACTCTAAATCAAACACGGTTTGTGCTAGCTCTTTGGAACTTGACACAATAGAGCAGTTTCAAGTTCTATCTCTATGGTTTGTTTGCTGTTGATGTAGCCCAAAGAGGAGACTGGCGAGAATCACTTTCATGGAAAGGGCCTGCCAAGCTTCCAAAAAACTACGAGTTGCCCGAAATCTCAGCACACCCTTTTTCACCCAATCTTGATGAAACTTTCAGGTAATGATCAGTACACCAATCTCACTTGGCTCACCAAATTTCGTTCTTCTAGGTTAAACCGTTCGTTGGCAGTAACCGGTTTCATTTTGAGGTTTCACTCTGTTTTCTCCTATAGGGATACATGTATTTGGAACTCTAAATCAAACACGGTTTGTGCTAGCTCTTTGGAACTTGACACAATAAAGCAGTTTCAAGTTCTATCTCTATGGTTTGTTTGCTGTTGATGTAGCCCTAAGCAGAGACTGGCGAGAACCACTTTCATGAAAAGGGCCTGCCAAGCTTCCAAAAAACTACGAGTTGCCTGAAATCTCAGCACACCCTTTTTCACCCAATCTTGATGAAACTTTCAGGTAATGATCAGTACACCAATCCCACTTGGCTCGCCAAATTTCGGTCTTCTAGGTTAAACCGTTCGTTGGCAGTAACCGGTTTCATTTTGAGGTTTCACTCTGTTTTCTCCTATAGGGATACATGTATTTGGAACTCTAAATCAAACACGGTTTGTTCTAGCTCTTTGAAACTTGACACAATAAAGCAGTTTCAAGCTCTATCTCTATGGTTTGTTTGCTGTTGATGTAGCCCTAAGCAGAGACTGGCGAGAATCACTTTCATGGAAAGGGCCTGCCAAGCTTCCAAAAAACTACGAGTTGCCTGAAATCTCAGCACACCCTTTTACACCCAATGTTGATGAAACTTTCAGGTAATGATCAGTACACCAATCCCACTTGGCTCGCCAAATTTCGTTCTTCTAGGTTAAACCGTTCGTTGGCAGTAACCGGTTTCATTTTGAGGTTTCACTCTGTTTTCTTCTATAGGGATACATGTATTTGGAACTCTAAATCAAACACGGTTTGTGCTAGCTCTTTGAAACTTGACACAATAAAGCAGTTTCAAGTTCTATCTCTATGGATTGTTTGCTGTTGATGTAGCCCTAAGCAGAGACTGGCGAGAATCAATTTCATGGAAAGGGCCTGCCAAGCTTCCAAAAAACTACGAGTTGCCCGTAATCTCAGCACACCTTTTTTCACCCAATCTTGATGAAACTTTCAGGTAATGATCAGTACACCAATCCCACTTGGCTCGCCAAATTTCGTTCTTCTAGGTTAAACCGTTTGTTGGCAGTAACCGGTTTCATTTTGAGGTTTCACTCTGTTTTCTCCTATAGGGGTACATGTATTTGGAACTCTAAATCAAACACGGTTTGTGCTAGCTCTTTGAAACTTCACACAATAAAGCAGTTTCAAGTTCTATCTCTATGGTTTGTTTGCTGTTGATGTAGCCCTAAGCAGAGACTGGCGAGAATCACTTTCATGGAAAGGGCCTGCCAAGCATCCAAAAAACTACGAGTTGCCTGAAATCTCAGCACACCCTTTTTCACCCAATCTTGATGAAACTTTCAGGTAATGATCAGTACACCAATCCCACTTGGCTTGCCAAATTTCGTTCTTCTAGGTTAAACCTTTCGTTGGCAGTAACCGGTTTCATTTTGAGGTTTCACTCTGTTTCTCCTATAGGGATACATGTATTTGGAACTCTAAATCAAACATGGTTTGTGCTAGCTATTTGAAACTTGACACAATAAAGCAGTTTCAAGTTCTATCTCTATGGTTTGTTTGCTGTTGATGTAGCCCTAAGCAGAGACTGGCGAGAATCACTTTCATGGAAAGGGCCTGCCAAGCTTCCAAAAAACTACGATTTGCCTGAAATTTCAGCCCACCCTTTTTCACCCAATCTTGATGAAATTTTCAGGTAATGATCAGTACACCAATCCCACTTGGCTCACCAAATTTCATTCTTCTAGGTTAAACCGTTCGTTGGCAGTAACCGGTTTCATTTTGAGGTTTCACTCTGTTTTCTCCTATAGGGATACATTTATTTGGAACTCTAAATCAAACACGGTTTGTGCTAGCTCTTTGAAACTTGACACAATAAAGCAGTTTCAAGTTCTATCTCTATGGTTTGTTTGCTGTTGATGTAGCCCTAAGCAGAGACTGGCGAGAATCACTTTCATGGAAAGGGCCTGCCAAGCTTCCAAAAAACTACGAGTAGCCTGAAATCTCAGCACACACTTTTTCACCCAATCTTGATGAAACTTTCAGGTAATGATCAGTACACCAATCCCACTTGGCTCGCCAAATTTCGTTCTTCTAGGTTAAACCGTTCGTTGGCAGTAACTGGTTTCATTTTGAGGTTTCACTCTGTTTTCTCCTATAGGGATACATGTATTTGGAACTCTAAATCAAACACGGTTTGTGCTAGCTCTTTGAAACTTGACACAATAAAGCAGTTTCAAGTTCTATCTCTATGGTTTGTTTGCTGTTGATGTAGCCCTAAGCAGAGACTGGCGAGAATCACTTTCATGGAAAGGGCCTGCCAAGCTTCCAAAAAACGACGAGTAGCCTGAAATCTCAGCACACACTTTTTCACCCAATCTTGATGAAACTTTCAGGTAATGATCAGTACACCAATCCCACTTGGCTCGCCAAATTTCGTTCTTCTAGGTTAAACTGTTCGTTGGCAGTAACCGGTTTCATTTTGAGGTTTCACTCTGTTTTCTCCTATAGGGATACATGTATTTGGAACTCTAAATCAAACACGGTTTGTGCTAGCTCTTTGAAACTTGACACAATAAAGCAGTTTCAAGTTCTATCTCTATGGTTTGTTTGCTGTTGATGTAGCCCTAAGCAGAGACTGGCGAGAATCACTTTCATGGAAAGGGCCTACCAAGCTTCCAAAAAACTCCGAGTTGCCTGAAATCTCAGCACACCCTTTCTCACCCAATCTTGATGAAACTTTCAGGTAATGATCAGTACACCAATCCCACTTGGCTCGCCAAATTTCGTTCTTCTAGGTTAAACCGTTTGTTGGCAGTAACCGATTTCATTTTGAGGTTTCACTCTGTTTTCTCCTATAGGGATACATGTATTTGGAACTCTAAATCAAACACGGTTTGTGCTAGCTCTTTGAAACTTGACACAATAAAGCAGTTTCAAGTTCTATCTCTATGGTTTGGTTGCTGTTGATGTAGCCCTAAGCAGAGACTGGCGAGAATCACTTTCATGGAAAGGGCCTGCCAATCTTCCAAAAAACTACTAGTTGCCTGAAATCTCAGCACACCCTTTTTCACCCAATCTTGATGAAACTTTCAGGTAATGATCAGTACACCAATCCCACTTGGCTCGCCAAATTTCGTTCTTTTAGGTTAAACCTTTCGTTGGCAGTAACCGGTTTCATTTTGAGGTTTCACTCTGTTTCTCCTATAGGCATACATGTATTTGGAACCCTAAATCAAACATGGTTTGTGCTAGCTCTTTGAAACTTGACACAATAAAGCAGTTTCAAGTTCTATCTCTATGGTTTGTTTGCTGTTGATGTAGCCCTAAGCAGAGACTGGCGAGAATCACTTTCATGGAAAGGGCCTGCCAAGCTTCCAAAAAACTACGTATTGCCCGAAATCTCAGCACACACTTTTTCACCCAATCATGATGAAACTTTCAGGTAATGATCAGTACACCAATCCCACTTGGCTCGCCAAATTTCATTCTTCTAGGTTAAACCGTTCATTGGCAGTAACCGGTTTCATTTTGAGGTTTCACTCTGTTTTCTCCTATAGGGATACATGTATTTGGAACTCTAAATCAAACACGGTTTGTGCTAGCTCTTTGAAACTTGACACAATAAAGCAGTATCAAGTTCTATCTCTATGGTTTGTTTGCTGTTGATATAGCCCTAAGCAGAGACTGGCGAGAATCACTTTCATGGAAAGGGCCTGCCATGCTTCCAAAAAACTACGAGTTGCCTTAAATCTCAGCACACACTTTTTCACCCAATCTTGATGAAACTTTCAGGTAATGATCAGTACACCAATCCCACTTTGCTCGCCAAATTTCATTCTTCTAGGTTAAACCGTTCGTTGGCAGTAACCGGTTTCATTTTGAGGTTTCACTCTGTTTTCTCCTATAGGGATACATGTATTTGGAACTCTAAATCAAACACGGTTTGTGCTAGCTCTTTGAAACTTGACACAATAAAGCAGTTTCAAGGTCTATCTCTATGGTTTGTTTGCTGTTGATGTAGCCCTAAGCAGAGACTGGCGAGAATCACTTTCATGGAAAGGGCCTGCCAAGCTTCCAAAAAACTACGAGTTGCCCGAAATCTGAGCACACCCTTTTTCACCCAATCTTGATGAATCTTTCAGGTAATGATCAGTACACTAATCCCACTTGGCTCGCCAAATTTCGTTCTTCTAGGTTAAACCGGTCGTTGGCAGTAACCGGTTTCATTTTGAGGTTTCACTCTGTTTTCTCCTATAGGGATACATGTATTTGGAACTCTAAATCAAACACGGTTTGTGCTAGCTCTTTGAAACTTGACACAATAAAGCAGTTTCAAGTTCTATCTCTATGGTTTGTTTGCTGTTGATGTAGCCCTAAGCAGAGACTGGCGAGAATCACTTTCATGGAAAGGGGCTGCCAAGCTTCCAAAAAACTACGAGTTGCCTGAAATCTAAGTACACCCTTTTTCACCCAATCTTGATGAAACTTTCAGGTAATGATCAGTACACCAATCCCACTTGGCTCGCCAAATTTCGTTCTTCTAGGTTAAACCGGTCGTTGGCAGTAACCGGTTTCATTTTGAGGTTTCACTCTGTTTTCTCCTATAGGGATACATGTATTTGGAACTCTAAATCAAAACACGGTTTGTGCTAGCTCTTTGAAACTTGACACAATAAAGCAGTTTCAAGTTCTATCTCTATGGTTTGTTTGCTGTTGATGTAGCCCTAACCAGAGACTGGCGAGAATCACTTTCATGGAAAGGGGCTGCCAAGCTTCCAAAAAACTACGAGTTGCCTGAAATCTAAGTACACCCTTTTTCACCCAATCTTGATGAAACTTTCAGGTAATGATCAGTACACCAATCCCACTTGGCTCGCCAAATTTCGTTCTTCTAGGTTAAACCGTTCGTTGGCAGTAACCGGGTTTCATTTTGAGGTTTCACTCTGTTTTCTCCAATAGGGATACATGTATTTGGAACTCTAAATCAAACACGGTTTGTGCTAGCTCTTTGAAACTTGACACAATAAAGCAGTTTCAAGTTCTATCTCTATGGTTTGTTTGCTGTTGATGTAGCCCTAAGCAGAGACTGGTGAGAATCACTTTAATGCAAAGGGCCTGCCAAGCTTCCAAAAAACTACGAGTTGCCTGAAATCTCAGCACCCACTTTTTCACCCAATCTTGATGAAACTTTCAGGTAATGATCAGTACACCAATCCCACTTGGCTTGCCAAATTTCGTTCTTCTAGGTTAAACCGATTGATGTAGCCCTAAGCAGAGTCTGGCAAGAATCACTTTCATGGAAAGGGCCTGCCTAGCTTGGCAGTAACCGGTTTCATTTTGAGGTTTCACTCTGTTTTCTCCTATAGGGATACATGTATTTTGAAATCCAAATCAAACACGGTTTGTGCTAGCTCTTTGAAACTTGACACAATAAAGCAGTTTTAAGTTCTGTCTCTATGGTTTGTTTGCTGTTGATATAGCCCTAAGCAGAGACTGGCGAGAATCACTTCATGGAAAGGGCCTGCCAAGCTTCCAAAAAACTACGAGTTGCCCGAAATCTCAGCACACCCTTTTTCACCCAATCTTGATGAAACTTTCAGGTAATGATCAGTACACCAATCCCACTTGGCTTGCCAAATTTCGTTTCTTCTAGGTTAAACCGTTCGTTGGCAGTAACCGGTTTCATTTTGAGGTTTCACTCTGTTTTCTCCTATAGGGATACATGTATTTGGAACTCTAAATCAAACACGGTTTGTGCTAGCTCTTTGAAACTTGACACAATAAAGCAGTTTCAAGTTCTATCTCTATTGTTTGTTTGCTGTTGATGTAGCCCTAAGCAGAGACTGGCGAGAATCACTTTCATGGAAAGGGCCTGCCAAGCTTCCAAAAAACTACGAGTTGCCTGAAATTTCAGCACACACTTTTTCACCCAATCTTGATGAAACTTTCAGGTAATGATCAGTACACCAATCCCACTTGGCTCGCCAAATTTCTTTCTTCTAAGTTAAACCGTTCGTTGGCAGTAACCGGGTTCATTTTGAGGTTTCACTCTGTTTTCTCCTATAGGGATACATGTATTTGGAACTCTAAATCAAACACGGTTTGTGCTAGCTCTTTGAAACTTGACACAATAAAGCAGTTTCAAGTTCTATCTCTATGGTTTGTTTGCTGTTGATGTAGCCCTAAGCAGAGACTGGCGAGAATCACTTTCATGGAAAGGGCCTGCCAAGCTTCCAAAAAACGAGTTGTCCGAAATCTCAGCAAACACTTTTTCACCCAATCTTGATGAAACTTTCAGGTAATGATCAGTACACCAATCCCACATGGCTCGCCAAATTTCGTTCTTCTAGGTGAAACCGTTCGTTGGCAGTAACCCGTTTCATTTTGAGGTTTCACTCTGTTTTCTCCAATAGGGATACATGTATTTGGAACTCTAAATCAAACACGGTTTGTGCTAGCTCTTTGAAACTTGACAAAATAAAGCAGTTTCAAGATCTACCTGTATGGTTTGTTTGCTGTTGATGTAGCCCTAAGCAGAGACTGGCGAGAATCACTTTCATGGAAAGGGCCTGCCAAGCTTCCAAAAAACTACGAGTTGCCTGAAATCTCAGCACACACTTTTTAACCCAATCTTGATGAAACTTTCAGGTAATGATCAGTACACCAATCCCACTTGGCTCGCCAAATTTCGTTCTTCTAGGTTAAACCCTTCGTTGGCAGTAACCGGTTTCATTTTGAGGTTTCACTCTGTTTTCTCCTATAGGGATACATGTATTTGGAACTCTAAATCAAACACGGTTTGTGCTAGCTCTTTGAAACTTGACACAATAAAGCAATTTCAAGTTCTATCTCTATGGTTTGTTTGCTGTTGATGTAGCCCTAAGCAGAGACTGGCGAGAATCACTTTCATGGAAAGGGCCTGCCAAGCTTCCAAAAAACTACGAGTTGCCCGAAATCTCAGCAAACACTTTTTCACCCAATCTTGATGAAACTTTCAGGTAATGATCAGTACACCAATCCCACTTGGCTCGCCAAATTTCATTCTTCTAGGTTAAACCGTTCGTTGGCAGTAACCGGTTTCATTTTGAGGTTTCACTCTGTTTTCTCCTATTGGGATACATGTATTTGGAACTCTAAATCAAACACGGTTTGTGCTAGCTCTTTGCATATTGACACAATAAAGCAGTTTCAAGTTCTATCTCTATGGTTTGTTTGCTGTTGATGTAGCCCTAAGCAGAGATTGGCGAGAATCACTTTCATGGAAAGGCCCTGCCAAGCTTCCAAAAAACTACGAATTGCCTGAAATCTCAGCACACACTTTTTCAACCAATCTTGATGAAACTTTCAGGTAATGATCAGTACACCAATCCCACTTGGCTCGCCAAATTTCGTTCTTCTAGGTTAAACCGTTCGTTGGCAGTAACCGGTTTCAATTTGAGGTTTCACTCTGTTTTCTCCTATAGGGATACATGTATTTGGAAGTCTAAATCAAACACGGTTTGTGCTAGCTCTTTGAAACTTGACACAATAAAGCAGTTTCAAGTTCTATCTCTGGTTTGTTTGCTGTTGATGTAGCCCTAAGCAGAGACTGGCGAGAATCACTTTCATGGAAAGGGCCTGCCAAGCTTCCAAGAAACTACGAGTTTCCTGAAATTTCAGCACACACTTTTTCACCCAATCTTGATGAAACTTTCAGGTAATGATCAGTACACCAATCCCACTTGGGTCGCCAAATTTCGTTCTTCTAGGTTAAACCGTTCGTTGGCAGTAACCGGTTTCATTTTGAGGTTTCACTCTGTTTTCTCCTATAGGGATACATGTATTTGGAACTCTAAATCAAACATGGTTTGTGCTAGCTCTTTGAAACTTGACACAATAAAGCAGTTTCAAGTTCTATCTCTATGGTTTGTTTGCTGTTGATGTAGCCCTAAGCAGAGACTGGCGAGAATCACTTTCATGGAAAGGGCCTGCCAAGCTTCCAAAAAACTACGATTTGCCTGAAATCTCAGCACACATTTTTTCACCCACTCTTGATGAAACTTTCAGGTAATGATCAGTACACCAATCCCACTTGGCTCGCCAAATTTCGTTCTTCTAGGTTAAACCGTTCGTTGGCAGTAACCGGTTTCATTTTGAGGTTTCACTCTGTTTTCTCCTATAGGGATACATGTATTTGGAACTCTAAATCAAACACGGTTTGTGCTAGCTCTTTGAAACTTGACACAATAAAGCAGTTTCAAGTTCTATCTCTATGGTTTGTTTGCTGTTGATGTAGCCCTAAGCAGAGACTGGCGAGAATCACTTTCATGGAAAGGGCCTGCCAACCTTCCAAAAAACTACGAGTTGCCCGAAATCTCAGCACACCCTTTTTCACCCACTCTTGATGAAACTTTCAGGTAATGATCAGTACACCAATCCCACTTGGCTCGCCAAATTTCGTTCTTCTAGGTTAAACCGTTCGTTGGCAGTAACCGGTTTCATTTTGAGGTTTCACTCTGTTTTCTCCTATAGGGATACATGTATTTGGAACTCTAAATCAAACACGGTTTGTGCTAGCTCTTTGAAACTTGACACAATAAAAGCAGTTTCAAGTTCTATCTCTATGGTTTGTTTGCTATTGATGTAGCCCTAAGCAGAGACTGGCGAGAATCACTTTCATGGAAAGGGCCTGCCAACCTTCCAAAAAACTACGAGTTGCCCGAAATCTCAGCACACACTTTTTCACCCAATCTTGATGAAACTTTCAAGTAATGATCAGTACACCAATCCCACTTGGCTCGCCAAATTTCATTCTTCTAGGTTAAAGCGTTCGTTGGTAGTAACCGGTTTCATTTTGAGGTTTCACTCTGTTTTCTCCTATAGGGATACATGTATTTGGAACTCTAAATCAAACACGGTTTGTGCTAGCTCTTTGGAACTTGACACAATAAAGCAGTTTCAAGTTCTATCTCTATGGTTTGTTTGCTGTTGATGTAACCCTAAGCAGAGACTGGCGAGAATCACTTTCATGGAAAATCTGCCAAGATTCCAAAAAACTACGAGTTGCCTGAAATCTCAGCAAACACTTTTTCACCCAATCTTGATGAAAATTTCAGGTAATGATCAGTACACCAATCCCACTTGGCTCGCCAAATTTCGTTCTTCTAGGTTAAACCGTTCGTTGGCAGTAACCGGTTTCATTTTGAGGTTTCACTCTGTTTTCTCCTATAGGGATACATGTATTTGGAACTCTAAATCAAACACGGTTTGTGCTAGCACTTTGAAACTTGACACAATAAAGCAGTTTCAAGTTCTATCTCTATGGTTTGTTTGCTGTTGATGTAGCCCTAAGCAGAGACTGGCGAGAATCACTTTCATGGAAAGGGCCTGCCAAGCTTCCAAAAACTACGAGTTGCCTGAAATCTCAACACACCCTTTTTCACCCAATCTTGATGAAATTTCAGGTAATGATCAGTACACCAATCCCACTTGGCTCACCAAATTTCGTTCTTCTAGGTTAAACCATTCTTTGGCAGTAACTGGTTTCATTTTGAGTTTTCACTCTGTTTTCTCCTATAGGGATACATGTATTTGGAACTCTAAATCAAACACGGTTTGTGCTAGCTCTTTGAAACTTGACACAATAAAGCAGTTTCAAGTTCTATCTCTATGGTTTGTTTCCTGTTGATGTAGCCCTAAGCAGAGACTGGCGAGAATCACTTTCATGGAAAGGGCCTGCCAAGCTTCCAAAAAACTACGAGTTGCCCGAAATCTCAGCAAACACTTTTTCACCCAATCTTGATGAAACTTTCAGGTAATGATCAGTACACCAATCCCACTTGGCTCTCCAAATTTCCTTCTTCTAAGTTAAACCGTTCGTTGGCAGTAACCGGTTTCATTTTGAGGTTTCACTCTGTTTTCTCCTATAGGGATACATGTATTTGGAACTCTAAATCAAACACGGTTTGTGCTAGCTCTTTGAAACTTGACACAATAAAGCAGTTTCAAGTTCTATCTCTATGGTTTGTTTGCTGTTGATGTAGCCCTAAGCAGAGACTGGCGAGAATCACTTTCATGGAAAGGGCCTGCCAAGCTTCCAAAAAACTACGATTTGCCTGAAATCTCAGCACACCCTTTTTCACCCAATCTTGATGAAACTTTCAGGTAATGATCAGTACACCAATCCCACTTGGCTCGCCAAATTTCGTTCATCTAGGTTAAACCGTTCGTTGGCAGTAACCGGTTTCATTTTGAGGTTTCACTCTGTTTTCTCCTATAGGGATACATGTATTTGGAACTCTAAATCAAACACGGTTTGTGCTAGCTCTTTGAAACTTGACACAATAAAGCAGTTTCAAGTTCTATCTCTATGGTTTGTTTGCTGTTGATGTAGCCCTAAACAGAGACTGGCGAGAATCACTTTCATGGAAAGGGCCTGCCAAGCTTCCAAAAAACTACGAGTTCCCTGAAATCTCAGCACACACTTTTTCACCCAATCTTGATGAAACTTTCAGGTAATGATCAGTACACCAATCCCACTTGGCTCGCCAAATTTCATTCTTCTAGGTTAAATCGTTCGTTGGCAGTAACCGGTTTCATTTTGAGGTTTCACTCTGTTTTCTCCTATAGGGATACATGTATTTGGAACTCTAAATCAAACACGGTTTGTGCTAGCCCTTAGAAACTTGACACAATAAAGCAGTTTCAAGTTCTATCTCTATGGTTTGTTTGCTGTTGATGTAGCCCTAAGCAGAGACTGTCGGGAATCACTTTCATGGAAAGGGCCTGCCAAGCTTCCGAAAAACTACGAGTTGCCTCATCTCAGCACACACTTTTTCACCCAATCTTGATGAAACTTTCAGGTAATGATCAGTACACCAATCCCACTTGGCTCGCCAAATTTCGTTCTTCTAGGTTAAACCGGTCGTTGGCAGTAACCGGTTTCATTTTGAGGTTTCACTCTGTTTTCTCCTATAGGGATACATGTATTTGGAACTCTAAATCAAACACGGTTTGTGCTAGCTCTTTGAAACTTGACACAATAAAGCAGTTTCAAGTTCTGTCTCTATGGTTTGTTTGCTGTTGATGTAGCCCTAAGCAGAGACTGGCGAGAATCACTTTCATGGAAAGGGCCTGCCAAGCTTCCAAAAAACTACGAGTTGCCCGAAATCTCAGCAAACACTTTTTCACCCAATCTTGATGAAACTTTCAGGTAATGATCAGTACACCAATCCCACTTGGCTCTCCAAATTTCCTTCTTCTAAGTTAAACCGTTCGTTGGCAGTAACCGGTTTCATTTTGAGGTTTCACTCTGTTTTCTCCTATAGGGATACATGTATTTGGAACTCTAAATCAAACACGGTTTGTGCTAGCTCTTTGAAACTTGACACAATAAAGCAGTTTCAAGTTCTATCTCTATGGTTTGTTTGCTGTTGATGTAGCCCTAAGCAGAGACTGGCGAGAATCACTTTCATGGAAAGGGCCTGCCAAGCTTCCAAAAAACTACGATTTGCCTGAAATCTCAGCACACCCTTTTTCACCCAATCTTGATGAAACTTTCAGGTAATGATCAGTACACCAATCCCACTTGGCTCGCCAAATTTCGTTCATCTAGGTTAAACCGTTCGTTGGCAGTAACCGGTTTCATTTTGAGGTTTCACTCTGTTTTCTCCTATAGGGATACATGTATTTGGAACTCTAAATCAAACACGGTTTGTGCTAGCTCTTTGAAACTTGACACAATAAAGCAGTTTCAAGTTCTATCTCTATGGTTTGTTTGCTGTTGATGTAGCCCTAAACAGAGACTGGCGAGAATCACTTTCATGGAAAGGGCCTGCCAAGCTTCCAAAAAACTACGAGTTCCCTGAAATCTCAGCACACACTTTTTCACCCAATCTTGATGAAACTTTCAGGTAATGATCAGTACACCAATCCCACTTGGCTCGCCAAATTTCATTCTTCTAGGTTAAATCGTTCGTTGGCAGTAACCGGTTTCATTTTGAGGTTTCACTCTGTTTTCTCCTATAGGGATACATGTATTTGGAACTCTAAATCAAACACGGTTTGTGCTAGCCCTTAGAAACTTGACACAATAAAGCAGTTTCAAGTTCTATCTCTATGGTTTGTTTGCTGTTGATGTAGCCCTAAGCAGAGACTGTCGGGAATCACTTTCATGGAAAGGGCCTGCCAAGCTTCCGAAAAACTACGAGTTGCCTCATCTCAGCACACACTTTTTCACCCAATCTTGATGAAACTTTCAGGTAATGATCAGTACACCAATCCCACTTGGCTCGCCAAATTTCGTTCTTCTAGGTTAAACGGTCGTTGGCAGTAACCGGTTTCATTTTGAGGTTTCACTCTGTTTTCTCCTATAGGGATACATGTATTTGGAACTCTAAATCAAACACGGTTTGTGCTAGCTCTTTGAAACTTGACACAATAAAGCAGTTTCAAGTTCTGTCTCTATGGTTTGTTTGCTGTTGATGTAGCCCTAAGCAGAGACTGGCGAGAATCACTTTCATGAAAAGGGCCTGCCAAGCTTCCAAAAACTACGAGTTGCCTGAAATCTCAGCACACCCTTTTTCACCCAATCTTGATGAAACTTTCAGGTAATGATCAGTACACCAATCCCACTTGGCTCGCCAAATTTCGTTCTTCTAGGTTAAACCGTTCGTTGGCAGTAACCGGTTTCATTTTGAGGTTTCACTCTGTTTTCTCCTATAGCGATACATGTATTTGGAACTCTAAATCAACACGGTTTGTGCTAGCTCTTAGAAACTTGACACAATAAAGCAGTTTCAAGTTCTATCTCTATGGTTTGTTTGCTGTTGATGTAGCCCTAAGCAGAGACTGGCGAGAATCACTTTCATGGAAAGGGCCTGCCAAGCTTCCGAAAAACTACGAGTTTCCTGAAATCTCAGCACACCCTTTTTCACCCAATCTTGATGAAACTTTCAGGTAATGATCAGTACACCAATCCCACTTGGCTCGCCAAATTTCGTTCTTCTAGGTTAAACCGTTCGTTGCCAGTAACCGTTTTCATTTTGACGTTTCACTCTGTTTTCTCCTATAGGGATACATGTATTTGGAACTCTAAATCAAACACGGTTTGTGCTAGCTCTTTGAAACTTGACACAATAAAGCAGTTTCAAGTTTTGTCTCTATGGTTTGTTTGCTGTTGATGTAGCCCTAAGCAGAGACTGGCGAGAATCACTTTCATGGAAAGGTCCTGCCAAGCTTCCAAAAAACTACGAGTTTCCTGAAATCTCAGCACACCCTTTTTCACCCAATCTTGATGAAACTTTCAGGTAATGATCAGTACACCAATCCCACTTGGCTCGCCAAATTTCGTTCTTCTAGGTTAAACCGTTCGTTGGCAGTAACCGGTTTCATTTTGAGGTTTCACTCTGTTTTCTCCTATAGGGATACATGTATTTGGAACTCTAAATCAAACACGGTTTGTGCTAGCTCTTTGAAACTTGACACAATAAAGCAGTTTCAAGTTCTATCTCTATGGTTTGTTTGCTGTTGATGTAGCCCAAAGCAGAGACTGGCGAGAATCACTTTCATGGAAAGGGCCTGCCAAGCTTTCAAAAAACTACGATTTGCCTGAAATCTCAGCACACCCTTTTTCACCCAATCTTGATGAAACTTTCAGGTAATGATCAGTACACCAATCCCACTTGGCTCGCCAAATTTCGTTCTTCTAGGTTAAACCGTTCGTTGGCAGTAACCGGTTTCATTTTGAGGTTTCACTCTGTTTTCTCCTATAGGGATACATGTATTTGGAACTCTAAATCAAACACGGTTTGTGCTAGCTCTTTGAAACTTGACACAATAAAGCAGTTTCAAGTTCTATCTCTATGGTTTGTTTGCTGTTGATGTAGCCCTAAGCAGAGACTGGCGAGAATCACTTTCATGGAAAGGGCCTGCCAAGCTTCCAAAAAACTACGATTTGCCTGAAATCTCAGCACACCCTTTTTCACCCAATCTTGATGAAACTTTCAGGTAATGATCAGTACACCAATCCCACTTGGCTCGCCAAATTTCGTTCTTCTAGGTTAAACCGTTCGTTAGCAGTAACCGGTTTCATTTTGAGGTTTCACTCTGTTTTCTCCTATAGGGATACATGTATTTGGAACTCTAAATCAAACACGGTTTGTGCTAGCTCTTTGAAACTTGACACAATAAAGCAGTTTCAAGTTCTATCTCTATGGTTTGTTTGCTATTGATGTAGCCGTAAGCAGAGACTGGCGAGAATCACTTTCATGGAAAGGGCCTGCCAACCTTCCAAAAAACTACGAGTTGCCCGAAATCTCAGCACACACTTTTTCACCCAATCTTGATGAAACTTTCAAGTAATGATCAGTACACCAATCCCACTTGGCTCGCCAAATTTCATTCTTCTAGGTTAAAGCGTTCGTTGGTAGTAACCGGTTTCATTTTGAGGTTTCACTCTGTTTTCTCCTATAGGGATACATGTATTTGGAACTCTAAATCAAACACGGTTTGTGCTAGCTCTTTGGAACTTGACACAATAAAGCAGTTTCAAGTTCTATCTCTATGGTTTGTTTGCTGTTGATGTAACCCTAAGCAGAGACTGGCGAGAATCACTTTCATGGAAAATCTGCCAAGATTCCAAAAAACTACGAGTTGCCTGAAATCTCAGCAAACACTTTTTCACCCAATCTTGATGAAAATTTCAGGTAATGATCAGTACACCAATCCCACTTGGCTCGCCAAATTTCGTTCTTCTAGGTTAAACCGTTCGTTGGCAGTAACCGGTTTCATTTTGAGGTTTCACTCTGTTTTCTCCTATAGGGATACATGTATTTGGAACTCTAAATCAAACACGGTTTGTGCTAGCACTTTGAAACTTGACACAATAAAGCAGTTTCAAGTTCTATCTCTATGGTTTGTTTGCTGTTGATGTAGCCCTAAGCAGAGACTGGCGAGAATCACTTTCATGGAAAGGGCCTGCCAAGCTTCCAAAAACTACGAGTTGCCTGAAATCTCAACACACCCTTTTTCACCCAATCTTGAGGAAATTTCAGGTAATGATCAGTACACCAATCCCACTTGGCTCACCAAATTTCGTTCTTCTAGGTTAAACCGTTCTTTGGCAGTAACTGGTTTCATTTTGAGGTTTCACTCTGTTTTCTCCTATAGGGATACATGTATTTGGAACTCTAAATCAAACACGGTTTGTGCTAGCTCTTTGAAACTTGACACAATAAAGCAGTTTCAAGTTCTATCTCTATGGTTTGTTTCCTGTTGATGTAGCCCTAAGCAGAGACTGGCGAGAATCACTTTCATGGAAAGGGCCTGCCAAGCTTCCAAAAAACTACGAGTTGCCCGAAATCTCAGCAAACACTTTTTCACCCAATCTTGATGAAACTTTCAGGTAATGATCAGTACACCAATCCCACTTGGCTCTCCAAATTTCCTTCTTCTAGGTTAAACCGTTCGTTGGCAGTAACCGGTTTCATTTTGAGGTTTCACTCTGTTTTCTCCTATAGGGATACATGTATTTGGAACTCTAAATCAAACACGGTTTGTGCTAGCTCTTTGAAACTTGACACAATAAAGCAGTTTCAAGTTCTATCTCTATGGTTTGTTTGCTGTTGATGTAGCCCTAAGCAGAGACTGGCGAGAATCACTTTCATGGAAAGGGCCTGCCAAGCTTCCAAAAAACTACGATTTGCCTGAAATCTCAGCACACCCTTTTTCACCCAATCTTGATGAAACTTTCAGGTAATGATCAGTACACCAATCCCACTTGGCTCGCCAAATTTCGTTCATCTAGGTTAAACCGTTCGTTGGCAGTAACCGGTTTCATTTTGAGGTTTCACTCTGTTTTCTCCTATAGGGATACATGTATTTGGAACTCTAAATCAAACACGGTTTGTGCTAGCTCTTTGAAACTTGACACAATAAAGCAGTTTCAAGTTCTATCTCTATGGTTTGTTTGCTGTTGATGTAGCCCTAAACAGAGACTGGCGAGAATCACTTTCATGGAAAGGGCCTGCCAAGCTTCCAAAAAACTACGAGTTCCCTGAAATCTCAGCACACACTTTTTCACCCAATCTTGATGAAACTTTCAGGTAATGATCAGTACACCAATCCCACTTGGCTCGCCAAATTTCATTCTTCTAGGTTAAATCGTTCGTTGGCAGTAACCGGTTTCATTTTGAGGTTTCACTCTGTTTTCTCCTATAGGGATACATGTATTTGGAACTCTAAATCAAACACGGTTTGTGCTAGCTCTTAGAAACTTGACACAATAAAGCAGTTTCAAGTTCTATCTCTATGGTTTGTTTGCTGTTGATGTAGCCCTAAGCAGAGACTGTCGGGAATCACTTTCATGAAAAGGGCCTGCCAAGCTTCCGAAAAACTACGAGTTGCCTCAAATCTCAGCACACACTTTTTCACCCAATCTTGATGAAACTTTCAGGTAATGATCAGTACACCAATCCCACTTGGCTCGCCAAATTTCGTTCTTCTAGGTTAAACCGGTCGTTGGCAGTAACCGGTTTCATTTTGAGGTTTCACTCTGTTTTCTCCTATAGGGATACATGTATTTGGAACTCTAAATCAAACACGGTTTGTGCTAGCTCTTTGAAACTTGACACAATAAAGCAGTTTCAAGTTCTGTCTCTATGGTTTGTTTGCTGTTGATGTAGCCCTAAGCAGAGACTGGCGAGAATCACTTTCATGGAAAGGGCCTGCCAAGCTTCCAAAAAACTACGATTTGCCTGAAATCTCAGCACACCCTTTTTCACCCAATCTTGATGAAACTTTCAGGTAATGATCAGTACACCAATCCCACTTGGCTCGCCAAATTTCGTTCTTCTAGGTTAAACCGTTCGTTAGCAGTAACCGGTTTCATTTTGAGGTTTCACTCTGTTTTCTCCTATAGGGATACATGTATTTGGAACTCTAAATCAAACACGGTTTGTGCTAGCTCTTTGAAACTTGACACAATAAAGCAGTTTCAAGTTCTATCTCTATGGTTTGTTTGCTATTGATGTAGCCGTAAGCAGAGACTGGCGAGAATCACTTTCATGGAAAGGGCCTGCCAACCTTCCAAAAAACTACGAGTTGCCCGAAATCTCAGCACACACTTTTTCACCCAATCTTGATGAAACTTTCAAGTAATGATCAGTACACCAATCCCACTTGGCTCGCCAAATTTCATTCTTCTAGGTTAAAGCGTTCGTTGGTAGTAACCGGTTTCATTTTGAGGTTTCACTCTGTTTTCTCCTATAGGGATACATGTATTTGGAACTCTAAATCAAACACGGTTTGTGCTAGCTCTTTGGAACTTGACACAATAAAGCAGTTTCAAGTTCTATCTCTATGGTTTGTTTGCTGTTGATGTAACCCTAAGCAGAGACTGGCGAGAATCACTTTCATGGAAAATCTGCCAAGATTCCAAAAAACTACGAGTTGCCTGAAATCTCAGCAAACACTTTTTCACCCAATCTTGATGAAAATTTCAGGTAATGATCAGTACACCAATCCCACTTGGCTCGCCAAATTTCGTTCTTCTAGGTTAAACCGTTCGTTGGCAGTAACCGGTTTCATTTTGAGGTTTCACTCTGTTTTCTCCTATAGGGATACATGTATTTGGAACTCTAAATCAAACACGGTTTGTGCTAGCACTTTGAAACTTGACACAATAAAGCAGTTTCAAGTTCTATCTCTATGGTTTGTTTGCTGTTGATGTAGCCCTAAGCAGAGACTGGCGAGAATCACTTTCATGGAAAGGGCCTGCCAAGCTTCCAAAAACTACGAGTTGCCTGAAATCTCAACACACCCTTTTTCACCCAATCTTGAGGAAATTTCAGGTAATGATCAGTACACCAATCCCACTTGGCTCACCAAATTTCGTTCTTCTAGGTTAAACCGTTCTTTGGCAGTAACTGGTTTCATTTTGAGGTTTCACTCTGTTTTCTCCTATAGGGATACATGTATTTGGAACTCTAAATCAAACACGGTTTGTGCTAGCTCTTTGAAACCTGACACAATAAAGCAGTTTCAAGTTCTATCTCTATGGTTTGTTTCCTGTTGATGTAGCCCTAAGCAGAGACTGGCGAGAATCACTTTCATGGAAAGGGCCTGCCAAGCTTCCAAAAAACTACGAGTTGCCCGAAATCTCAGCAAACACTTTTTCACCCAATCTTGATGAAACTTTCAGGTAATGATCAGTACACCAATCCCACTTGGCTCTCCAAATTTCCTTCTTCTAGGTTAAACCGTTCGTTGGCAGTAACCGGTTTCATTTTGAGGTTTCACTCTGTTTTCTCCTATAGGGATACATGTATTTGGAACTCTAAATCAAACACGGTTTGTGCTAGCTCTTTGAAACTTGACACAATAAAGCAGTTTCAAGTTCTATCTCTATGGTTTGTTTGCTGTTGATGTAGCCCTAAGCAGAGACTGGCGAGAATCACTTTCATGGAAAGGGCCTGCCAAGCTTCCAAAAAACTACGATTTGCCTGAAATCTCAGCACACCCTTTTTCACCCAATCTTGATGAAACTTTCAGGTAATGATCAGTACACCAATCCCACTTGGCTCGCCAAATTTCGTTCATCTAGGTTAAACCGTTCGTTGGCAGTAACCGGTTTCATTTTGAGGTTTCACTCTGTTTTCTCCTATAGGGATACATGTATTTGGAACTCTAAATCAAACACGGTTTGTGCTAGCTCTTTGAAACTTGACACAATAAAGCAGTTTCAAGTTCTATCTCTATGGTTTGTTTGCTGTTGATGTAGCCCTAAACAGAGACTGGCGAGAATCACTTTCATGGAAAGGGCCTGCCAAGCTTCCAAAAAACTACGAGTTCCCTGAAATCTCAGCACACACTTTTTCACCCAATCTTGATGAAACTTTCAGGTAATGATCAGTACACCAATCCCACTTGGCTCGCCAAATTTCATTCTTCTAGGTTAAATCGTTCGTTGGCAGTAACCGGTTTCATTTTGAGGTTTCACTCTGTTTTCTCCTATAGGGATACATGTATTTGGAACTCTAAATCAAACACGGTTTGTGCTAGCTCTTAGAAACTTGACACAATAAAGCAGTTTCAAGTTCTATCTCTATGGTTTGTTTGCTGTTGATGTAGCCCTAAGCAGAGACTGTCGGGAATCACTTTCATGGAAAGGGCCTGCCAAGCTTCCGAAAAACTACGAGTTGCCTCAAATCTCAGCACACACTTTTTCACCCAATCTTGATGAAACTTTCAGGTAATGATCAGTACACCAATCCCACTTGGCTCGCCAAATTTCGTTCTTCTAGGTTAAACCGGTCGTTGGCAGTAACCGGTTTCATTTTGAGGTTTCACTCTGTTTTCTCCTATAGGGATACATGTATTTGGAACTCTAAATCAAACACGGTTTGTGCTAGCTCTTTGAAACTTGACACAATAAAGCAGTTTCAAGTTCTGTCTCTATGGTTTGTTTGCTGTTGATGTAGCCCTAAGCAGAGACTGGCGAGAATCACTTTCATGGAAAGGGCCTGCCAAGCTTCCAAAAAACTACGATTTGCCTGAAATCTCAGCACACCCTTTTTCACCCAATCTTGATGAAACTTTCAGGTAATGATCAGTACACCAATCCCACTTGGCTCGCCAAATTTCGTTCTTCTAGGTTAAACCGTTCGTTAGCAGTAACCGGTTTCATTTTGAGGTTTCACTCTGTTTTCTCCTATAGGGATACATGTATTTGGAACTCTAAATCAAACACGGTTTGTGCTAGCTCTTTGAAACTTGACACAATAAAGCAGTTTCAAGTTCTATCTCTATGGTTTGTTTGCTATTGATGTAGAAGTAAGCAGAGACTGGCGAGAATCACTTTCATGGAAAGGGCCTGCCAACCTTCCAAAAAACTACGAGTTGCCCGAAATCTCAGCACACACTTTTTCACCCAATCTTGATGAAACTTTCAAGTAATGATCAGTACACCAATCCCACTTGGCTCGCCAAATTTCATTCTTCTAGGTTAAAGCGTTCGTTGGTAGTAACCGGTTTCATTTTGAGGTTTCACTCTGTTTTCTCCTATAGGGATACATGTATTTGGAACTCTAAATCAAACACGGTTTGTGCTAGCTCTTTGGAACTTGACACAATAAAGCAGTTTCAAGTTCTATCTCTATGGTTTGTTTGCTGTTGATGTAACCCTAAGCAGAGACTGGCGAGAATCACTTTCATGGAAAATCTGCCAAGATTCCAAAAAACTACGAGTTGCCTGAAATCTCAGCAAACACTTTTTCACCCAATCTTGATGAAAATTTCAGGTAATGATCAGTACACCAATCCCACTTGGCTCGCCAAATTTCGTTCTTCTAGGTTAAACCGTTCGTTGGCAGTAACCGGTTTCATTTTGAGGTTTCACTCTGTTTTCTCCTATAGGGATACATGTATTTGGAACTCTAAATCAAACACGGTTTGTGCTAGCACTTTGAAACTTGACACAATAAAGCAGTTTCAAGTTCTATCTCTATGGTTTGTTTGCTGTTGATGTAGCCCTAAGCAGAGACTGGCGAGAATCACTTTCATGGAAAGGGCCTGCCAAGCTTCCAAAAACTACGAGTTGCCTGAAATCTCAACACACCCTTTTTCACCCAATCTTGAGGAAATTTCAGGTAATGATCAGTACACCAATCCCACTTGGCTCACCAAATTTCTTTCTTCTAGGTTAAACCGTTCTTTGGCAGTAACTGGTTTCATTTTGAGGTTTCACTCTGTTTTCTCCTATAGGGATACATGTATTTGGAACTCTAAATCAAACACGGTTTGTGCTAGCTCTTTGAAACTTGACACAATAAAGCAGTTTCAAGTTCTATCTCTATGGTTTGTTTCCTGTTGATGTAGCCCTAAGCAGAGACTGGCGAGAATCACTTTCATGGAAAGGGCCTGCCAAGCTTCCAAAAAACTACGAGTTGCCCGAAATCTCAGCAAACACTTTTTCACCCAATCTTGATGAAACTTTCAGGTAATGATCAGTACACCAATCCCACTTGGCTCGCCAAATTTCGTTCATCTAGGTTAAACCGTTCGTTGGCAGTAACCGGTTTCATTTTGAGGTTTCACTCTGTTTTCTCCTATAGGGATACATGTATTTGGAACTCTAAATCAAACACGGTTTGTGCTAGCTCTTTGAAACTTGACACAATAAAGCAGTTTCAAGTTCTATCTCTATGGTTTGTTTGCTGTTGATGTAGCCCTAAACAGAGACTGGCGAGAATCACTTTCATGGAAAGGGCCTGCCAAGCTTCCAAAAAACTACGAGTTCCCTGAAATCTCAGCACACACTTTTTCACCCAATCTTGATGAAACTTTCAGGTAATGATCAGTACACCAATCCCACTTGGCTCGCCAAATTTCATTCTTCTAGGTTAAATCGTTCGTTGGCAGTAACCGGTTTCATTTTGAGGTTTCACTCTGTTTTCTCCTATAGGGATACATGTATTTGGAACTCTAAATCAAACACTGTTTGTGCTAGCTCTTAGAAACTTGACACAATAAAGCAGTTTCAAGTTCTATCTCTATGGTTTGTTTGCTGTTGATGTAGCCCTAAGCAGAGACTGTCGGGAATCACTTTCATGGAAAGGGCCTGCCAAGCTTCCGAAAAACTACGAGTTGCCTCAAATCTCAGCACACACTTTTTCACCCAATCTTGATGAAACTTTCAGGTAATGATCAGTACACCAATCCCACTTGGCTCGCCAAATTTCGTTCTTCTAGGTTAAACCGGTCGTTGGCAGTAACCGGTTTCATTTTGAGGTTTCACTCTGTTTTCTCCTATAGGGATACATGTATTTGGAACTCTAAATCAAACACGGTTTGTGCTAGCTCTTTGAAACTTGACACAATAAAGCAGTTTCAAGTTCTGTCTCTATGGTTTGTTTGCTGTTGATGTAGCCCTAAGCAGAGACTGGCGAGAATCACTTTCATGAAAAGGGCCTGCCAAGCTTCCAAAAAACTACGAGTTGCCTGAAATCTCAGCACACCCTTTTTCACCCAATCTTGATGAAACTTTCAGGTAATGATCAGTACACCAATCCCACTTGGCTCGCCAAATTTCGTTCTTCTAGGTTAAACCGTTCGTTGGCAGTAACCGGTTTCATTTTGAGGTTTCACTCTGTTTTCTCCTATAGGGATACATGTATTTGGAACTCTAAATCAAACACGGTTTGTGCTAGCTCTTAGAAACTTGACACAATAAAGCAGTTTCAAGTTCTATCTCTATGGTTTTTTTGCTGTTGATGTAGCCCTCAGCAGAGACTGGCGAGAATCACTTTCATGGAAAGGGCCTGCCAAGCTTCCGAGAAACTACGAGTTGCCTCAAATCTCAGCACACACTTTTTCACCCAATCTTGATGAAACTTGCAGGTAATGATCAGTACACCAATCCCACTTGGCTCGCCAAATTTCGTTCTTCTAGGTTAAACCGGTCGTTGGCAGTAACCGGTTTCATTTTGAGGTTTCACTCTGTTTTCTCCTATAGGGATACATGTATTTGGAACTCTAAATCAAACACGGTTTGTGCTAGCTCTTTGAAACTTGACACAATAAAGCAGTTTCAAGTTCTATCTCTATGGTTTGTTTGCTGTTGATGTAGCCCTAAACAGAGACTGGCGAGAATCACTTTCATGGAAAGGGCCTGCCAAGCTTCCAAAAACTACGAGTTCCCTGAAATCTCAGCACACACTTTTTCACCCAATCTTGATGAAACTTTCAGGTAATGATCAGTACACCAATCCCACTTGGCTCGCCAAATTTCGTTCTTCTAGGTTAAACCGTTCGTTGGCAGTAACCGGTTTCATTTTGAGGTTTCACTCTGTTTTCTCCTATAGGGATACATGTATTTGGAACTCTAAATCAAACACGGTTTGTGCTAGCTCTTAGAAACTTGACACAATAAAGCAGTTTCAAGTTCTATCTCTATGGTTTGTTTGCTGTTGATGTAGCCCTAAGCAGAGACTGGCGAGAATCACTTTCATGGAAAGGGCATGCCAAGCTTCCAAAAATCTACGAATTGCCTCAAATCTCAGCACACACTTTTTCACCCAATCTTGATGAAACTTGCAGGTAATGATCAGTGCACCAATCCCACTTGGCTCGCCAAATTTCGTTCTTCTAGGTTAAACCGGTCGTTGGCAGTAACCGGTTTCATTTGAGGTTTCACTCTGTTTTCTCCTATAGGGATACATGTATTTGGAACTCTAAATCAAACACGGTTTGTGCTAGCTCTTTGAAACTTGACACAATAAAGCAGTTTCAAGTTCTATCTCTATGGTTTGTTTGCTGTTGATGTAGCCCTAAACAGAGACTGGCGAGAATCACTTTCATGTAAAGGGCCTGCCAAGCTTCCAAAAAACTACGAGTTCCCTGAAATCTCAGCACACACTTTTTCACCCAATCTTGATGAAACTTTCAGGTAATGATCAGTACACCAATCCCACTTGGCTCGCCAAATTTCATTCTTCTAGGTTAAATCGTTCGTTGGCAGTAACCGGTTTCATTTGAGGTTTCACTCTGTTTTCTCCTATAGGGATACATGTATTTGGAACTCT